>NC_072774.1:5783430-5910911 GCF_022539595.1 Amphiprion ocellaris | reverse complement strand
CATCATACGGCACGTTTTTACCACATGTTCGAAAAATCGCATTTTTTTTCGACATAGTATAGTAAGGCGTTTTTTTGGCGCCAAAATTCATGATGATTTTTTTTTGCACAGAAAACCTTTCTGGAGTGTTTTTCACGCCCTCCTTTACATTATTTCATCATATGGCACGTTTTTACCACATGTTCGAAAAATCTCATTTTTTTTCGACATAGTATAGTAAGGCGTTTTTTTGGCGCCAAAATTCATGATGATTTTTTTTGCACAGAAAACCTTTCTGGAGTGTTTTTCACGCCCTCCTTTACATTATTTCATCATATGGCACGTTTTTACAACATGTTCGAAAAATCGCATTTTTTTTCGACATAGTATAGTAAGGCGTTTTTTTGGCGCCAAAATTCATGATGATTTTTTTTGCACAGAAAACCTTTCTGGAGTGTTTTTCACGCCCTCCTTTACATTATTTCATCATATGGCACGTCATATGTGGCTCAAAAAAAGTCATAGCATGGTATGTCGCTCGAAAAACGTCATAGTATAGTGAGTCGCCTAAAAAACTGTCATACTATAGTATGTCAGTAAAGAAAAGTCATAGTATAGTGCCAGTAAAAAAAAGTCATAGTATAGTATGTCAGTAAAAAAAACGTCAGTATAGTTTGTCGCTCAAAAAAAGTCATTATGTCGCTCAAAAAATGTCATATTATAGTATGTCGCTCGAAAAGTCATATAGTATGTCGCTCAAAAAACGTCATAGTATGTCACTCAAGTAACTGCAGTGACTTTAGCGACACTACAATGTATGAGTGAAGTTACTGAATATTTGTCTCTCTTTACTGTTGCAGCGGTTTTGCAAATTGCAGACGGACCCTGTTCACTCCACAGACACCAATGTTATTCCTGTAGCTTGAAAGACAGCTACTTTTGATAAAACTGGGCTTGTAGCACATTGTCTGCCTTGCAACAATGGGAAAGAGGCACCGTTTATGTTTTGACAACCTATATCTAACGAGTTATTGATGCTGGAAGTCCAAATCTGTGACTATCTTTCCAACTTTACCGAACTTGGGGCCACTACCACCCAAGGAGTGATATATTTAATTATGAAAAAAGCATTTAGCCATACTTAAAGCTTTAAGTGCTTTATTAACACGGAACTAAACATTTTGTATTGTTTTATTATCACAGGTTCTGTCTGAAAAGAGGTGGCATCATTTTAAACAGTGAAATCAAACTAACAAAATGTAATGACCAACCAGTGAGCAATACTGGATTCTGCAAAAACATAAACAACTTTTTTAAAATCTAAATCTTAACACAGATAATGTATTAACTTATTTATGTGTGTATGCATGTATTTATTGATTTATTTAGTACTGTTAACATATCAGAATTCTGAGTGAGTTTTTCTTAAGATAGGCAAAGGCCATTTATTGATTACATATAGGCTTTTAAATGTTTATTAAAAACTAAAAAGCTGTGACCTACTGGTTGGGTTCTCTCTGTTCTCATGTTTCTTACATGTTTGTCCCCTGACAGCCGGGTCCTAATGTTTTTTGAGCAACACACCATACTATGACGTTTTTACAATGATGGTTCTACTATGGAACCAGTTTGACATATTCAGGTGTTCTTTGTGTGAAAACTCAGAGATTTCAGGTATCAGAAGGTGGTTTTCAACTTTCTTTGTTAACTTTCTGCTTCAACTTTAAACTAAATTTCCTTCACTAAGCCAGCCCTCTGGACTCCCAGTAAGCTGTGTTCCTATTGGCTGTCCAGGTGGCTGCTTGGTATTATCAGGAACACCTGAGCAGATCAGTGTCTTCCTGCTTTATGTGGCTGCAGCCAAACATTTCATCTGTTTCTGTTCACCACTGAACCGGGTTTGGTTCCATTGCTTTAGTTTGTTCTTTAGGCGTTGGCTTGCAGCTTCCAGCAGTAAAATAGGGTTTAATGTGTTTCTTGGTGTGTTTTAGGGCTTTGTACTGAATAGTTGTCTTGGTAAATGTGGTTCTTTAGCCACAGTTAGCACATGGTGCTGATGTGTGCAGTGATTAGTGGATTTGCTGCAGCTGAGTTGTGTCTTTATCTTGGCTGTAGTGAGTCTTCAGAGGTTTCTGGTCAGACACATTCTGTATTCTTGTTTGAGAACCAACGTTGGTTGTCCAGAAGGTAAGAGTTCCTGTCCTGATTCTCTGTTCTCAGAGGTTCTCTGGTAGGCTGCAGGAGACTTTAGCGTTTGGGTTGTGCTAGTTTGGTTTTTGTACGGTTTCATTTGGACGACTATCTTGAGGCCCCTCCATGTGGTTTAGTGAGGTTTTCTGGAACAGTTCTACAAAGCAACCTGCAGCAGAAGAGACTTTGAGAGTTTTTAGGAAGTTCTGGAGACCAGACTTTAGAGCAGCAGAAACATTTGTCAGCAGTTTGAGCAGGAGAAGGTGAGCTTCAGAGTAGAAATGAGATGGAAACCTTCTTGACCCATGTGGTGAGGTCCTGTACCAAGAGTTTGAGCAGGTTGTGAAGAGTCTGTAGTTCTTTGGTCTGAAAGCACAAGAAGAGTCGACTCATTAAAGGAGAAAACAGGAGATATTGTTGGTTCTTCTGTCGCTCTGCAGTTTCCTTAGACTGAATATCAAGTTTATATTTTAAATGATTTCCCATGTGAGCCCAAGAAGACTTCAATAAACTCCCTCCATCCCCTGGACACAATATATTTTATTACCATGTTAAATCTTTTTTTTTTTTAAATGTTTTTGAGTTTTAATCATAGTTTTTTTCTCTTTGCTTGTTTAGTTTTGTCATCTGTGTAAAAGGTGCTAAACAAATAAAGTTGAATTGATAAACTGAATAATTGACTAACTCATGATTGTGACAACAGAAGTATTTTCATTGTGATTTAAGGGTTTGTTTCATTTTTAAGGTTGGGGTTAAAATCTTGACAGAAAAAAAAGATTAAAGAAATAAACTACAGTAAAAAAAACAATTAAATCAAAGGAAAAAACATTTAATATAATAACACTTTTAAAAAGAAAATTAAACATTAAATACAATTAAATTTAATTGTATTTAATGTTCAATTTTCTTTTTAAAAGTGTTATTATATTAAATGTTTTTTTCCTTTGATTTAATTGCTTTTTTATAAGCAATTAAATCAAAATTAAATTTTATATTAGAAAAAATATTTAATTAGATAATTAAACAGAAGATACAAACATGTAATTATGAAATTAACCAAAAATTTTTAAACAAAAATATTAAACATTAAAGATGAAATATTTTAGATAATTAAACATTTAAAAATACAATTGAACAAGAATATTAGACATTTAGAAAAATACAAAACATTTGATTATTAAACCTTTAAAAGTCAAAACATTTAATTAAAAAATTAAATGTTTAATTAGAAAATTAAATCTTAAAGACAATAAAACTTTAAATAGGAATTAAACAGAAAATAAAATGAAGCATTAAAAAAGAAAATTAAACATTAAAAGGTGGTAAAACATTTAAAAAGAAAAACAAAGATTTAATCAAAAAATTAAACACGGAAAGAAAAGGAAATTTTTCAAACAAGCCAATAAAACATTTGAAAAAACAACAATTAAACATTAAAAAGACAAAACATTTCGAAATCAGATCAGACATTAGAACAGAATAAAAGGTGAGAAAAGAGCAAAACTAAACATTTAAGAAGAATCAAACTAAAGACAAAACATTTGAAAAGACACCAGTTAGACTTTAGAAGATCAAATTAAACAGAAGAGACAATAAAACGATCAAAAAGAGCAAAAAGAGAAAGTTCTTAAAGCGTTTTCTAGTCTGAAATGAAAACATCAAGTTGTTTCTTCAAACATTTCCTCTTTATATGTTCTTGGTTTGATTGTGGACAGATTTACTAAGAACTCTTTTCAGAAAACTGCTTTCCAGATAAAGTCTACTAGAGGTTGAAGGCATTGATCAAACTAATGTTACCTTCTGATCTCCACAAACTTTACTGTTCAGTGAAGAGAATCAAAGTTTGTTCAGGATTTCTAAAAAACCCACAGGTGAAGGTCTGAGAAGAACTCAGATGGATGATCTAAATGTGAAATCAAGACTCATGGTCACAAGTTTTAAGGCTTCTGTTAACCAGAAAGTTCAAACTAACAGAGAAGTACTGAGAAACTTTTAAAACTTCAGCCCTCAGACTGTCTAAAGGTTCAAACTAACAGAGAAGTACTGAGAAACTTTAAGATTTCAGTCCTCAGACTGTCTAAAGGTTCAAACTAACAGAGAACTACTCAGGAACTTAGAAGATATCAGTCCTTGGACTGTCTGAAAGTTCAATCTAACAGAGAACTACTGTGGGACTTAGAAAATTTCAGCCCTCAGACTGTGTGAAAGCTCAGGTCCTGAGGACTCGGGAGGTGTGGAGGCTTTGGAAAGTCTTGGAACTGAGGGTTCCACCCTCCAGCACAAAGGCTGAAGTCCAACCTCCTGAGAAAAACGGTCGAGTCGAGACTCGAGTTAAAAAAAAACTCGAAAATGACAAAAAATAGATGATAAATGCGCAAAAAAAAGAAGAATTGGCATCTGAGCGAATAGCTCAGGGGGATAAGAAGAAGGACTACCAAGCGGTAGGTCGCAGGTTCGAGACCCGCCACCGGCCTTTTCTTTCTTTGTCTTTGTCAGGATGTTGAGAAAATTTAAGAAGTGTCTGGTCTTGAACCAGCGACCTGCAGCTCCATAGTCATATCCTTAACTCACTGAGCTACAGATCAGATGAAAAGAAATAAATTCGTCGTCCCTTTGGCATCGTAGTTTCCAAGTGACCACATGGGTGGAGCCAAGGCGGAGTCTGGGTGGAGTCAGGGCGGAGAGTAGGCGGGGAGGTGGGTGGCGGCCTCCCCCCTCTACTCCCCCACCTCCCACCACCACCCACCACACCTTCCCCCGCCCGACGAGTTTTTCGAGTCTCCACAGGTTTTCCCGAGTTTCTGGAGATTCCACCAGGTCGGAGGCAGAACAAGTTGTCATGAAGAGGTGTTGAAGTCGGCCAGGATGGACTGACTTTTTACAGCGACTAGAAGGAAGACCACTAGAAGAGCAGGTCTTTAACCACCATCCATGAAATCCATGGAGTCGCTCCAGAGAAATGAAGGGAGGTCAACTTTTATCAACCTCCATCCAGATGTTCAACTTGATATCTTTGAGATTTTTAGCACCACAAACCTTTAGTATCACACTTTATTATCATTTATTAGGACTTTAATGGAATCCACCAGCAGATTTACTTTTTGTTGACAAACTTTATTCTTGTCATCATGGGACTGCAGTATTTAAAATGCTTCCTTCTATTTGACCTCATGTTTATTAGTTTTAGTGGAGAAAGTTATTTTAATTGTCCATTAGTCTCTTAAAAACCAAATAATAAATTGGATTAGTTAAGAGGTTTAAATTTCTTACTTTGTCATATTTTAAAAAAAAATACAAAAAATATAAAAATAAAGTGTCTTGAGACAATTTGACCTGTAATTGGCGTTATATAAATAAAATTGAATTCAAACTGTATGTATCTTGTAATGTTGGAGTAATTCAGCCATATATGTTGGAAAACACATTTTCTTTGTCCATTAATCTGTTGATTGTTTTCTCCACTAATTCATTTCTTGTTTTGGTTTATAAAATGTCAAGCCCAAATATATTCAGTTTACTGTCATAAAAACCAAAAAGATTTACATTCATGATGCAGGAATCAGGCAGTTTTTCACTTTTTATCTTAGTTTAGTCAGAAAGATAGTTGACAATGTGTGAATTGTTGCAGCTTGTGAGCCGTAGAATGTTTTAATCTTTGGGGCCGAGTGTCAAAAAACACTTAGAAACCAACATCAACAAAACCTCAACAAAGATTTGAACATCATTAAAGGGAAATCCAACTTTTGGATGACAATGTCGAATTAAAGGTCATTTATTTCCAACGTAAATGTGTGATATTCATCCTCTGGAGCTTTCTCTTCACATCGTCTTCCACCTGGACTGGTTTGGTCGGGAGAATGTGCAACAAACATTTGAAAAACTGCACTTTAACATCAATGAATGACACTGAAGTTGAATCTCTACATAAATGAGACTGAGTCTGAATGTGCTGCTCTGTCATTAACTCCTAAGTTTAGGGAAAGTTCAAACAAAAGAGGACAGTTCAGATAAGACTTGAGAATGAGCTTATTTTGAACAAACATCTCAGACTTGCTGAGCTTCAGCACCTCTAGCAAGATATTTTAACAACAAGCAACTCAAGAGATCCAGAAGTTGGAGAGAGTTAGCTTTAGCTGAGCCAAAGAACATGTGGGATGCTAACCTAGCAAACATTTCAGACTTTTCTCTGTGAATTCTGAGAAATAATTTCCTATTTAATGACAGAGCTACACATCTTAACTCAGTCTCATTAAAACAGACTCTAATTCAGTGTCATCCATCCATATTAAAGTGCAGTTACCCAAAATGTTTGTTGCATGAGCTCCAACAAAACCTGTCCAGGTGGAAGGCCACTTTGACAAACAGGAAGTGGAAGATTCCAAGCAGATTTATAGAAGGGGGAACCGGACTGTACTAAGTGTGGACGAGTATAGAGGGGTGTTTTGTGGGTTTTTAAGGCTGATAATGATTATTAGTGAGACATTTGGAGTAGATATTCATTTGCAGTAAATGAAAGTATTTAAAATCTTGAGTTAAACTTAGAAGAACACAAACTCTAACAGAAAACTTTGTTGATACGTTTTTTTGTTTACAGATGTTAAGTTAAAGGAGTTTTATCCGTGACGTATAACCAATCAAATCACTCCAGAAGACAGAGCGACCACAG
Source organism: Amphiprion ocellaris (assembly GCF_022539595.1). Lineage (NCBI taxonomy): Eukaryota > Metazoa > Chordata > Actinopteri > Pomacentridae > Amphiprion > Amphiprion ocellaris. Next base: position 5,904,076 of record NC_072774.1, on the reverse strand, counting down.
GTAGATAAAGGTTCAGAGCCAAAGTAGCACCATTTTTAAATGTATTTATTACCGTAAATCAGTAAAAAATAAAATACTGATAATCAGTAAATCAGTCAGCCCACAATTACTATAATTCTACAATGTATGTCTCTTTCCTTTGACTTGTTATTTGTACAATATACGTTGTACATTATGCCGTTTTTTTCATCCCAAAGGCTATACTATGATGTTTTCTAAGAGACATACCATACTACTCTGGTTGTTCTGGCTCTGGGCTGCTGCACTCCTCCTCTGTTGTTTTCTGGATTGTACTCAGCTGCATGCCTTCGTCCATCCGGCCTCCGTTGACTCGTCCCGCCTGCCGTCTCTGGAGCTGAAGCTGGATTGGAACAGACCAAAGTACAGTCCAATCACGATGCCAGCTGCCTCTCAAAAGGCTCCTTCATCTGGCGGAACTTCTTCTGAGGGGAAGCTGAGCTGGCCCGGCAGAACTTTGGAGATGTGTTCCAGTGGTTGGTGGATGTGTGGGGAGATAGAGAGGGACCTTTGAATTGTTCAGAAAGGAAAACAGGAAACCCATTGGTAGTTTTAGTTTAGGATGCTACTGCGGTGTGTTTTTGGTTTTAAGAGGTGAACAGGAAGAGTTTTTTTTCGTATTGATTATCTTTTACTTTGTTCCTGGTTGGAATGCCCATCAATGTCAACATGAAGTTCACTTTTAGTTCTGTTGATTTATTTTTATTTTACTAACACCCATTTGCTTTTAACCCCCTCACATGTTGTGTTGTTGTAAACTTACTCTTTCAAATAAATTCTCGTCTAACCCTCTGGAAACCAGCGTTTGGACTGTTTTTGTGTTGCTCCTCACCTACTGACAGCTGTGGACTAAAGGCTAAACTGTGATGTTTTTAGAGCGACATGCTATACTATGATGTTTGTTGGGCGACACGCTATACTATAGGCTTTTTTAATTGACATATTACTGACCTTTTTTTTTTTTTTAAGTTTTTTTGTTGTTTTTTAGCAACATATTATAAGAATTTGAACAGTTTTAAAACTTACTATACTTTTACTTGTGCAATGAAATATTATTCTATGGTATTTTTAGATGACATATTATACTCTGATGTTTTCTTGAATAACACACTATTTTGACAATATATTGACATTTTTTGAACCACATATCATACCTGACAATTTTAGGCAACATCCTATCATTTTGCGCTTTTTGAACCACATAATAATCTATGTTTTATTTTTTTCTTGCCAACATGCTGTACTATGAACTACAGGCCATACTATGTTATTCTTGAGTAAAGTATACTATACTTTGACATTTTCTGAACTACATCCTATACTATGGCGTTATACACAGAGTGCTTTGGTTACATGTTGATTTATAATCTAGATTTTTTTCTGGTTTGTTTTTTGACAGGATTACCACAGACCTGACTGTGAACACCGTTGACACCCACCTGAGGGAGACGCTGCCTAAGATCTCAAGGCTGCTTGGTTGTGGTCTTTCTGGCACGTACTCTTCCAAGATGAGCCGGGAACTTTAACACTGATGGAATGACACCAGGTCTAAGCCGACAAACTTCCAATTCCTCCTCAACCCACAGTCTCTGGGAAACCTACATGGAGTAAGAAAAGTAGACAGAGAAGTAATTAAGTCTGTACACAACATATTAAAAAGAAATCATGCCAATAAATTAAGTACAAATAACCGAATCCGCCAATATACTGGAGACCAGAGCTATTTAATTTGATAAGTATAACCTTGTTTAGTAACATTTCAATTATTTGAGAGCAATCCTAAAGAACTGCCTGTAATCCCAATCATAAAATGGGTTTGGAGGAAGAACATAGATGGTAATCTGGATATACATGAGTTAGGCTTTATAACTACTATTGGTAGTATTGGTGGTAGTAATAGTAATAGCAATGTGACTACTACTAGTAGTAGTGGTATTGCACTCACTACTGCTGCTGATACTGGCACTGCTACTACAACTTGTAATACTATTACAAATGCTGATACTACTTCTACGACTCTAACAGCTTTTTATACTACTACTGCTGCTTGTACTTTTAGTATTACTACTACTGCTTGTACAACTATACTACAGCTACTATTAATCGTTTGGTATTAGCTTGTCAAGCTGCTAGCTCGCCTTAGTGTTTTGCTAGTGGCTAACTAGTTAGCTCTCATAGACTGGAAGCTCTCAACAAGATTTCATAATGAAAACAGAGCCAAAAACTATTCTTACCTATGAAAAGTCATTCCAAGTTTCCTTGTCTCAATCGTACGACGTAGTGTGTAACTGTATGCAGCACAGTGAGCCGGCATACTTGTTGTTTCCGTTTTCACGCCGTCTACATCAATGGAATGCACTGAAACTTTTCCCCCACTAGCTTAGCCTCGCTGTAGCACGCAGCTCAAAGGGGCGTGTCCTATCTACTCATTCATATCTATGAGAACAACGATGGCTGCACATAAGGACGTCAGACGTTGATTAGCTGCGTAAATACCATTATATACAGTCTATGGTAAATACGTATGTGAATCGCATCATTGGCTGCAGCAGCCAGTCACCGGTCACTCACTGACTCACATTGATAAATAGCACAGAATGAATTGTTACGTGTTTATTTCATTTACAATTTAGGTTGGATTTTTTTTTTTGTGTGTGTGAGCAGCGCAGATTTTCTGTGCGCGGAGACCGTGTCAGCAGTGCGCAATTGCGCATGCGCGCACCTTAGAGGGAACAGTGCTCTGAGTGTAAACGTGCTTCAGTACTGGCAGATCAGCTAAGTGTGAGGAGGATAAAAAGCTTGTTTTCATGCAGTGTTTTTTTTTTTTATAAAGACAACCTTAAGCATCAAATAAATTATTAAAAGTACCAACAGATTCCTCAGTAATGGTGTCGGGCTCAGAACAAATGAATGCAACACGTCACCGGTCTAAACCTGTGTCCATTAGGAAAAAACAAACTCAAAACCATTAAACAACCTGGTCCAGGGAAACAGAGGCCTGTGCTACGAAGCAAGTTCAACAAATCCAGGACTTCTGTATGTTATCGGGTTTCACTAAACCAAACATCAGTCAGGCTGAACTAAAAACTCATTCAGTCCACCAGTGTTTATGAATCCAGCTATGAGCGCATTTACATCAAAAACATGGACAAGAACAAACATTAATCCTAAAACTACATTACAAGCTAAGGGCAACACAACAGGAAGGAAAACTGCTTCATTCTTTCAGCTGCTATCTTGGTGGTGTTAAACACTTTCTGGAGCAAGTAAAGAACAAATTTTAAACCGTTAATAACGCTCGCTGCAAATTTTATAAAGTCAACAAGCCTTTAGTGCTTTTTTCAGTCTCTGTCTTAGGATGATCTCACTATACAGAGGCCTATAGAAAAATAAAATGGCTTTAAAATGTGTAACTATTTATAAAAATAAAGCAAGGAAGACTAGCATTCTCTCCACTGAAAATCTCTTAAAACTCCCAGCTCAGATTTTTATATCAGTTATCAGAAATCAAATGTAAAATATACAGTGAAAACTGCAGGCTTATACCTGAAGTCTACATCCAGAAAGTCTATCTTGAGAAAACCTGCTTCGTAGCCTTAAAAAGTCAGACTTAAACCTTAAGTTAGCTAGCTAAAGGGCAATTCATGCTTTCCGCAAGGATTATCATATAAATTTCGTCATCTACTCTAAATTAGTAGGCCAAAATTTGAAACGGCTTGTACTGCACATTCCAGAAAAGTAGCTTTTAATGATTTGTTTAAGGCTTTCTATTGACGGGGCGCAAACACAGCGGGAAACGCTCAGATCTCCAGAAGTCCTGTGCTATGTCTACCTCCTATCTGCTGTCAAAACCTCCATCAGTCTTACAGAAACCATGAATTTACTCCAAATCTTGCTTCGTAGCGCAGCCCTCCAGAGCCTTTATTAAAGCTAGTGTTGCAAACTCGCAGCTGACATCAAACGATAAATTAAGTTACACTTAGAAGAAAAAAAAAACCTGCTTCTCTTGAGCAGGACACAAAGACTTCTGTGTTCAGTTCATCTCGAAACAAACCAACCTTCACTGCAGACTCTCCTGGAGCCTCCATGAGGGGAGAGGTAGGGAGTTTAAACACTGCACAACCACGCAGCGTAGCCTGGGGAACGCAGGGCAAAGATCAGGGGCTTCGTAGATAAAATATATCTTCTCACAATTCACCACAAACCACACAGTAATTTTAGGCATCTCTCAATAGTACAAAATTAATTCAGGCACCGAGTTCAGAGAGACCGCGTGATTGGCGTCTTTGCCGAACACGATCATAAACCCAATCCGATGTCGTTGAGGTTACTTTGCTTATTTTTCTTTTAGAGCGCTGGATTAAAGGAGCTGCTGCCGTGTTGCTCAGCATCACGAGTGAGCAGCCGCTACACCACCATCTCTTCTTGGCGAGGCGACGGAGCCGGGAGGGGAGTGCTTCTCCTGAGGAATCAGCCAATGGGAACCCAGATGACGTCCCACTCGCTGTCACTCAGTCGGCTTCTTCGTGACGGACGGTGTCGACTCCGCGAAGGTCCTGGGAACAAAGACGAGAAAAATGCAACGTTGGTATGTTATGTCTTTTTTTTCCTTAAAGGATTTGATGTATGTGGATTTTAAAGGTGTGTTATCCTGAAGAGGAAACACCTTAAAGACACCATTTATCAGCCAGAAACTACTTAGCTTTCCAAAGGTTCTTGAACTAATCGTGTGACTTATGGTTTTTTCTGGAAATTTAACATAATCTAAGCTTAAAACTGTGATATTTCATTAAATTATTTTACTCTACGTGTCTAAAAAATAAACTATTTGCATTAACCAGCTGTGGTAAACAATAACAAATCAAGAACTTTTCGGCTGAACTGCAGAAGAAGAGGCAAGTTTGAAAACAAATAAGGGAGATTGAGAGCAAAATAAAATAAATGCGGCATGGCTAAAAGATAGTATACAGAGAAGCAAAGTTATCAGGAAGTTATTGGAAGGTACATTGAGCATGGTGAAACATCTTTCTAGAGTATACACTACTGTTCAAAAGTTTGGGGTCATTTAGAAATGTCCTTATTTTTGAAAGAAAAGCAGTTTTTTAAATAAAGATAACATTAATCAGAAATACAGTCTAGACATTGTTAATGTGGTAAATGACTATTGTAGCTGGAAACGGCTGATTTTTAATGGAATATCTCCATAGGGGTACAGAGGAACATTTCCAGCAACCATCACTCCTGTGTTCTAATGCTACATTGTGTTAGCTAATGGTGTTGAAAGGCTAACTGATCATTAGAAAACCCTTGTGCAATTACGTTAGCACATGAATACAAGTGTGAATTTTTAAAGGAAAACATGAAATTGTCTGGGTGACCCCAAACTTTTGAACGGTACTGTATGTGCGGAGTAGTGTGGGGGAAAAAAAGCAAAGTTTGTGGAACTTTGAAGAAGAAAATGTTGTTTCCAGGTTCTTTTGTAATGAAATAATCCTGCTTTCACTAATAAGGTTTGTTTGATTCCTCAAACCCATGTGACAGTTTGATTGGAACAGATGGATTCAATTATTTGAGATAATTGCAGGATCAATAACTCTACAATTAGAGGCATGACTAAAGGGAGGACACAAATTTTCATCCCAGTAAAGCTTCTGTTAAAGGGGGCTGAGATGAGTTTAGCAAGATGATTTGCACTAAAGATAATTTGGCAGGAACAGAAAAAACAAGAAACCATTTAGTTGCAGATTACTGTCAGAGTTTCAGTACGAATTCTAACCTCTTTCATTAAAAAATAAGTGATCAATGAGGCTTAATAGAAATCACAGAAATTATATACAGGGGGTCCTCGGTTTACGACGTCCTCGACCTACGGCGTTTCGTCAGAACTGGTTACGTGGAGCTAGTTGACGAGTGGAGCGGACGATATGTCGTCACGTGGTGCTAAAAGAGGGCTTTGTTTACATTCGTCGGTTGTTCGCCACCTTGGATTGTGCTACATTCGTTCATTTTTTGCCCTTCATTATGGCTTCCAAATTTAAGTCAGACTCTTCTGATGGCAGTGACCAAAGAAAAGGAAAGCCATCTCCATAAAAGTTAAATTCGATAGAATAAAACGCTCATTACAGGGAGAAACACAGCGGTCAAGTTGCAAAAACAGTGCAATATATTGTAGCGTCCCTCTGTGAATAATGAGTGAGACTTTATCCTGGTCTCCGGTGGTTTATTGAACCTTCACACAGGATGCTGTGGGCCGTAGCCAACGCCAGAATAACTACAAAAACCTTGTAACTTAGCTACAGAATTAGCCGCTGTTCCTAGCTCTCTCTTGCTCGACACACACATTACTGCTGACTCTCAACCAATCAGAAGTGAGCTAACTAAACATGGCATGTTCACTGACATTAGGTAAATCTCCAACTGAACAATAAAAATTGAAACCTCAACAACAATATCAGTCCGTTACAATATTCTGCTTTCTTTGTCAGAACTCCGACGTAAGTCGAGGAATCCCTGTAATTTAGCGCAGATGGCCAAACCTCAAAAATCCAGAATCAAAGAACATATTTGGAGTAGACCTTTAGGATTTTTGCAAGATCTTGTTAACCTAATGGAAGTTCTTACAGAATTATTTTCAAGTAAATCCTTGACGGTTTAGTTCATGGACACTGAATGACCGATATGTTGCTGTGACAATTTATCCAACAACTAGAACATGAACTGAGAAATCCGGGATCACGGAAAACTTCCAACAATTTAATCCAGTTAACGCGTTAATCTGTGTACGGAGGACTGATGTCTGCTTGTGTTCCAGGTGTAGTGTTTACCTCATGGGGTGAAGAGGCCAGGTGGGCTGGACCGGCGTCGGCAAAGCAGAGCTGGGACTCATCAGCATGGCGCTGTAGATGTTGGCCGCCACCACCAGGATGCAGAGCAGGATGGGACCGATGATCGCCCCCTCCAGACCCAAATAATAAGCTCCGCCCGCCACCGCCAGGCCGGTCAGGTACGGGTGTCCACCGCTGGAGGAGAAATAGTTAAAACATAGTGGAATAGTAGAGAAAGAAATCTAAAGAGGCTGAATTTTACTTCCATGCAAAACGTTTTGGTAGCTATTGTTGTAATTCCTAAACACTCATTCTCAAAGACTTTAATTGTGGTTTCCAGTTGAATGCTTAAATTAAAAAGTAAAAAGGCAACAAATAGTTCTTTATTAGGGATGCATTATATCAGCATCACTATAAAGGCTTTAAAATGAAATATCAGCCTTAACTCACAATAAGTTAGATAAAACCTTGAGGCTATAAGTTTACAGATTTTGTTTAAAAAAATAAATATTGGATCAGTTAAAGTAGTTTTTGTATTTTGCCCAGTAAATTTGTACATTTAAAAATCACTGGATTTTATGTCTGGACCCTCCAGAGGGTCATCACAATAAGATGAATAGGTAATAATATGTTAAACAACAGAAAAGACTGTATTTTATTATAGGTTTTAAAATAATCCACATATTTTCACTGTATCTTAAAGTACGCTTTTGAAACAGTTAATAATGTTAGGAAAGATGGAATGGGTTAAAGCATAAGATCATCTAAAAAACTTGAGTTAAGTGTACAGCAGAGCATGTTGTTGTTGTACATTGAAGAAAATGCTTCAAATATGTTTTCATGTTTGGTTCTCATTTGCTTCCCAGTCTGTTTTAAAATGCTTACTGCTGCACAGATTAGAAAACTTATTACCTTATTGGTATTTATGACAGAGAATATTTCATTACTAACATTAATTTTACTTTAATTTGGCTTTAGAGTCATTTCCGTGTATCCTTCATTATGGGACAGTGTCACTCCTAAGTGCACTTGTTGAGTATCACGTTTGAATGTTGGAAGTTTCATGTTTCAGAGCTCCAATGTGCAGCTGTCATGTTAGAAATGAGCAGCTGAACTGAGAGTCACTGTTAGACCATTTCTACTAACGTTCCTCTCTGCATGACCAGCTGGATAGATGTAGGTTTCTGTAGCAACACAACACATACAGGTTGCACTTTTGTAACTACACGGCATCATTCAATGGTATTGGTAACATAAAACTCAACTGGTTTTGCAGATATTACATATTCCTTCAGCTTCAAGTCTGTGTCGCTCAGAGAAAACAAATGATTCAAAGGGAGACGCCTCTTACAATTTAAATTGCAAACTCTGAGCAGAACTTCATCCAGGGAGGGAAATATTTGGAGTTATAGTTATTTCTAGGTTATTATGCTGTGATTTTACTTGTCCGAATGTGGCCCCTGCGCTAAAATGATTTTGACACCCCTGATGGAGCGGGTTAAAACAGCATAGTTTCCTCTTACACTGTGTGTATTATGTCAACAGTTGCAGGCAGTTTGTTTGCAATCTGCTCAAACAACAAGCTGCTCAGATGCACGTACCCTGATATGTCAGAGTAGATGGCCGTATCTACAAAATACGTGGGCAGCAGGTGGCAGATGAGCAGCAGCAGGGCTTTCACGCCTTCGCCCTGAGCCAACCACAGGTCGCACACGGCCGGCACGGCGGCCCAGTACGTCCCCAGGAACGGCACCGCTCCCAGGATGGCGGCCAGAGCTGGAGGTCAGGAAAGGAGGGATTCAAAGGGTGAGGAAACACCGAGCGTACCGAGGCCTGGCGGGTGCACCGACGGCGCAATCTGCCGCTAACACTCACCAGAAGGAATGAAGACGACGTTGATGCCAAATACGGTGTGAGTGAGCCAAGTGTAGAGGCCGTAGAAACCGGCCATTTTCAGAGAGGCGTCGAACACTCCTCTGCAAAACAAACTCAAGGTCAGACACGAGCTCCTTCAGGTGTATCTTTAGATGCTGCAGCGTCGGTGCATCTCACTACCTGATGGCTTCTTCCACAGACTGGCCGATGATGTTGGAGGAGGGTCCGGGCTGGGAGAGAGGCGTCAGGCTGATGACCCATTTAACCGGTTTGTAGTATTCACCGCTGGAGCTGAGCAGGTAGAAGAGAGTGGTGAGGAAGATCACCTGCAGAAACACAACAAACAGTACAAAATATGGTGAGCGCTTCATGTTTTACAGCAGCTGCACCAAAACTAGTGACCAATAATCAACACATATTAAAAGAAACAGGAGCATTCAGTAGAAATCAACCGATCATGGTGCCAAAATTCATCATTTTTCCAATCATCAGTGTGCTCTGCTGCCCTGGATTACATGTTGAAAACATTTTTTAAATACTGGTTTGAGATTGTTCTTCTTTTGTTATCATGTAGCATAATCTGACATCTTTCAAAAGTTAAAATGTTCTGTGTTAACCGCTAACCTCATGGGAACATTATATTTCAAATGACAAATAGATTGAGAACGGTCTTTCAACATCAGATTAAAATGTTTTCTTTCAAACATTATTAGAACTTGTAGGTAATGTTAGTCGGTGTGTTGGCTAACAGAGAGGCAAATCATTAACCGATAAGATGGCAGGCTTATCAATCAACAATCGATTAAACAACAATGAAATGGGGCACAGTAGACATTGTACATCCAAACTGCGGTATATGTCACAAATCGTTAGCCCTTGCCTCAAAATGTTGAATTAGCGCACTTCTGCTCTCCAAAAACAGGCTTTAGCCATTTAGCCTCACAGCACGTTTCTTATAGCTGCACTTTACAAGCTGAACTCCCACAATGCTCTTTGTTTGCTAACACAGAATGGACAAAAGTCTGAGTAACCGCCTCCTCTGGGCACTATAAATAACAAGAAGATTAACTTAAGAAATCTGCTTTAACTGACAGACCCGTCTCTTTAGCAAAGACACAGCCTGTAAAAACTCAACAGGAAGCACTGCCATCACCGCAAATCAGGAAGCTGCTTTCACAGGATGCGCTAACTAACTAAAGTTGGAAGGCAGCCACAGATTAGTCACCTTATAAACTGAATTGGCCTCTTCAGTTGTGTGCTAAATTGGTTCTGAACATACATTAAAGGAGTAAAATTGTATTTTAGAGACTATGAGTCAGAGAAACTTAATCTCTGGGGTTGTGCAATGAACTATCTTGTCTGTTTGTTATTCTCAATATCAATGCATCCTCTAGAGCTTTAGCTTTCTCACTGCCTGTCTTTCAACATTAAACACACAGATGAATGATAACTTTCTAAAACTAAATCAGGATAAATTTCATATAAATTTCACTACTTGGTTCAAAAACCAAAAGACAAATGAATCTGGGTGTTATTCTAAAGGGACAAATATGACTAATTTGACATTTGTGAATCTTAGAAACATAACCAAGATCCGGCAATTCCTGACGCAGCAAGGTACTGAAAAATTTACTTTAATTGCTGTTACAACTGCGGTCAGGTTCTGTTGTGTTCATTCTGTGTTCTGTCTCCACACTAAACAGCGAGTGATGCCAGGTGAGTGATTCAAATTGGAGTCTGCTGGTGCCAGCTGAAGACCGACGAATATAAAAAGAGCCAAGATGGCGCCGCTGGGGCTCAGGGAATCTGCCCATCTGCCTCCCAACCGACCGACCACACTGGCATCCAGGTTTTGTACGTGCAGTTCTGTCAAATGGTGGATTTTCAGTCATATATAAGAGTTTGTAGGTGTAGACAGCCATTTATGTTCAATTGTTTCTCCTGTTAAAGTGGAAGGTTTAGGTTATTTTGGTTGTTATTTTAGCTTATGTCCAACCTGAAGATTAAATTTGAGTCCCAATTTCTGTAAATAAGGTAAAAATATCACAACTCTACAACTTGCATTCTGTGATTGTTTGGGATCTGGGGAAGATGGGTACAGTTTACACTTTTTACTCCATTGAGAAGCTGAAACTTATCCAGAATATGTGCTGCTAGTGTGCAAACAAAGGCAAGCAAAAGTAAACACATCCTTCCAGTTACCTTCCTGTCCTTCTACTCGTACATAAAGCTCAGGACAAACATACACAAACAAATTCCCATTGTGAGCCCTTCCAACTACCCAAAACAACACCAAATTGACCATTTGAGATGCAGCTTTGCTTACAAACTGGAGCAACCTACCGAAGAAGTGAAGCATCTTCAAGAACCAAAAAGAGAAGCCCAGCTGCTTTTTAGTGAAGCTCTTAAAATCGTCATGACCTGCATGACTAAAAATCTACACAGACATAAAACATATCTTTTTAACTGCACCTTTTTCTGGGTTATAGAATAAATGTGCTGTCATTTTAATTAGGAATGCTTGCTTGTTAATATTTCTGTGTACTACTTTCATTTCTGTATTTTATTTATTTTTTTACCCTCTACCTTTACAAGCCTTCAAGGACCTGCTGCCAAGAGGCATCCCTACGACATGATGCTGCCACCACCATGCGCCACGGTGGGGAGCGTAACATTAAAGCCCTGTGAGCTGCATGTGTTGCATTAAAGGTGCTGTAGAAATGTAGAATTACTGTTATTATTGTAATAATAAATCTATTAAAATACTGTCAATGGTGAAATATTTTTACTTATTACTTTTGGCCATTACAGTAGAATAAAGATACAGCACATGTGAAATTCAAAAGACTTTTTTTTGTTCCTGAGAGTAAATCAGTTTTACCTTCAGTTGGAATTTTTGATGCTTTTTATGCAGCAAGTAAACAAGGTTGAACAAAGCCAGTTCTGCACAACACTGGCAACGAACCAAACAAGACAGCTCCTCCGTGCAGCTTTGAACTAAATGATTTAGAGCGTTTCATACCAGACTCAGTGCGAAGTTGAGCAGCGCCGTGCCACTGTGGAACAAGACAGTGAACAGAGTAGTGGTGGTGGAGATCAGGAGGCCGACGTTTCTGCTCATTACCACCCACAGAGACTCCAGGATCTGAAACACAACACAGCAGCTGTAAACATGGCATCCAGCAGAAAACTGCCCTCCGAGACACACACTTATAACTATCTCAACGATTTATGACCTGCAGTGGTTAGAAGACCTATTTAGGAGCCAAACGAGGCAGTGCTTTTATCAGGCATTCGCTTTACTGAGTATTCTTGATATATAATGGACTGGCACATCTATACTTCCTCTATTCAACCTCTCTTGGAACGTCTCCCATTTTATAGCTTTTCATCACTTAGTTATGGTCAGTATGATGTGGCTTTTTTGACAAGCATTTATGAAATATGACCCTTTCATGTCAAAGTGAAAACAGATTGCTACAAAGCAATGTCAATGAACTCACAATATTCAACAGAAAACAAGTGATGGCATCAGTATTTAGATGCACATTTGTTCAGCCTGAACATCTGGATGCTGCACTTTTACTCAATTTTTCTTTGCAAAACTGCTCAGATTGTCAGGTTAAAGAGGGACCATTAGTGAAAAGCCACAAATTCTCACTTGGATTGAGGTCTGGGCTCTGACTCGGCCACTCCAGAACATTCACCTTGTTGTCTTGAAACCATTTTTATGTAGCTTTGGCTGTAGGAAAAATCATTACCAAAGTCACAGTTCTGTTGCAGACTGCATTGGGTTGTTCTCCAGCTACATTCATTTTACCCTCTAACTTTACAAGCCTTCTAGGGCCTGTTGCCAAAAAAGCATGCCCACATCATGATGCTGCTGCCATCACCATGCTTCACGGTAAGGATGATGTTTTTGTGATGATGTGGAGTGTTCGCTAAACACAGCGACTTTGTAGAAATCCATTTCACTTTGACATGAAAGAGTCTTTTTTTGCAAATTCTTGTCAAAAAGTCAAACTAAATTGACCACTATTCAAAGTGGAAAAATACTTTTTAAAATCCCTATGAGAGGGCGAAATACGTGCAAATCATCTGCCACAATTAACACAGTGTTAAATACTTACAGATAGCAGAGTCTCGATATTTTCCTGCAGAAAAGAAGCGATGTCCTTCCAGTCCAGGATGTCCCCTAACCAGCTGTTGTGCCTCTGAACCATCATCTTCTGCCCACGGTGACGTCCAGAGTGGGTCACATTCTGCAAACATATATATGATATTTTACATAAAGCTGCAAAAAAACTTAATGTAAAATTTTAGGGAGCGGTAAACATCATCCTCTCACACTACCTTCACAAACCATGAGTGGTACAGTCGGTCCCAAAGCTCCAAAACCTGTTTCTCGATGACGGCAGTGTGGTTCACTTTGTCTCCTAACATCTTATGAAGCTGCACACAAAGGAAAAGGTTAGTCTTGGCTGTCAAAATTCCGTTTTTTCTTATATTTTCTTTATCATTGCCAATTATTGTTTCAACCTTTTGCGTTATCCATTCTCTCCCGTGCTGATAAACATTAGTAGCAGCTGAATTCAGAGCTCTCTGCACCACACGAGCCTCTGGAAGCCAACTGGAGGAAGCCACAAGAGAAATTCATGAGGTTCAGCAAGTGAAAAACAATAGCTTAAAAGAAGAATATACAAATGAAAAGAGTGAAGTGTCCTACTTGGCCCATTCTGGATGGTTAGAAACAGTCTCGTTGATGAGGTTACTGGTTACGTCGATGATGTGAGCACTTTCATGGTGAACCTAGAGAGATAAAAGCTACTTTAATAACTACAGTATACAACAGAAGTGAGCGTGTAAAATTCCTTAAATGTCAAATGATTTCAACTTACATCATTTCTCACTAACCGCATATCTACTTCCAATAAAAAACAAATACTTTAGAAAGACTATATTGCAATTTCAGGCCCCAAAGTCGAAACGCAATGCTACAAAAGTGAATACACCTGTGATTCCTGAAACTAAACTAAGTACAGCTCTGATTTCCATTCAGCCTAATTACAGGAACATGGTTATAAAATGGGCTGTGAACAGCAGAACTTTCTCAGTTTTAGACCAATGGGCTGTTTCTATCTGTATCTCTGCATCAGGGCTCCACATGGAACAGAATTGAACAGAAGGCCTAAATAATCTGGTTGTGAGGCTTTGCAAAGATGAAAACATTTACAGGAAGATCAACTAAAAATCAGTGAAACACAGTGGCAGCAGTAATCAGGAGGTACAGAACAAACCAAACCAGAATGGTCGTCCTACTATAATCACACTACAGGCAGCTAACTATTTTTACAATCAAGCTCTGAAAAACACACAGCAACTGCTTCAGACTTGAAACGGGTTATTAATGGAGATCAAAGTTTCTGTGAAGCTCAATGTGAAGAACAGTTCAGAACATGAGCCACAATGGACAGTAGGGCTGGATCCAAATATCCAAATATTCAGTTCTGACGGTGGTATCCAAATATTTATTTTAAGATCTGAATATTTGGATTCCACCCCCCGGGTACGATACGAACAGATCCTAATATTCGGCTCACCCCTCCCCCCTTCAGACGTTACGAACCGAACAGAATATTCGGATATTCGTCATTAATTGGGGCCGAATATCCAGAGCCCAGAAACTGCTATTCAGGCCAGCTCTAATGGACAGCTTCCAAGAAATAAACCCTTGCTTGCTTTTCAGTACAAAACTAGCCTTAAAAAATGTGAAATAGCCTGATAAATGTTAAGAGCACATTCTTTGGTCAGATGAGATCAAGATAAATAAATATGGCCCAAATGGAGTCTACTAGGTTTGGTGTGAACCTGACCAGGACTACCACAGTGAATGCATAGTCCTGACAGTGAAGCACGGAGGTGGGAGTGTGATGATATGGGGCTGCATGAGTGCAAAAGGTGTTGAAGAGATGATATTTATAGATGAAAGTCTGTGGATAAACCAAAATACAAGATGAAAACTTACCATTGCGGTCAGCAGCAGCGCCATGAGCAGCGTCCCTGTGACCAGGAGGAAGATGATGAAGATACTAATGATTTTATCCAGCGATCGCTCCAACCACACAATCATCTGTAGAGAGGAGAGGGGAGGACAAAGACAGGACGGAATAGAGGAAAGGGGGAAATAACAGGGAAATGGTAGAGAGGATACGTTAGTACAATTCTGCAGGAGGTGAACTCATACAGTGATCAGACACATGGAGAAACCTGTGTTCTTTCGTGTGAAGGAGCCATTTTGGATCTAAAAGATGCCCCCGTTGGGCCCTGAGGACGATGAAGTGGTCAAGTAAAGGAGCTAGCAGCTGTATACAAACATGCACACATCCTTTAGCATTAAGGCATGCAGGAGTTCGATTCGGAATGTGTGCTGCTGTGAGTCTATCAGTAAAGTCTATTTCAGATTCAGTTCAGTGTGGTCATTCTTAAACTCAGGTTTCTCAATGCTTCAAAACAGTTTATTACTAGTTTTAGTCTTCATTTGTTTATTTCTGCTCACGTGTTAATGTCACAAAAGCATTAAATAAATCAAGTTACAGGAGTAAACTGGTAAATGACTGTTAGGGGATGCCTCTTTGTCAATAGGCTTAATGGTTCAGTATTATATGGATGGTGACATGATATGGAAGTTGGCAAAGGTCATTCTGCATCCTTATGATGTAATCTTTAAGATGAATATATCATAAATCTGATCAGATTTATCTTGAAGTATAATACTGTAGCCTTACCATAAAGCAGAAGAATTAAACTGAGCAGACTGACTGATGTGAATTAAATTCAATGCAGCCAAAACTTGGTTAACAAAAAAATGGAAACACCACGCAATAAAAGGGATTTTATTTTAACATTTGGTGAATTAAAGAGGCAAATTAGTGTGTGAAGTATGAAGTAACGTCAAATATCTCACCAGCAGTTCAAACAATATGAGACCACTGATTAGTTTTAGTTACCAACACTGCATTTTCTGCTAACAGAAAAACTATGGCTTTAGAAATGACAAAAAATAGAATTTTAAATACAAAAAAAATGTTTTTAAAAAAATACTGCATGAGTTTGTATGAATGATTAGATCTTATACTTGCAGGAGCCCACTAAAGGTCACGGCAAGGGGGAAAAATACTGCAAGATAAGCCTGAGGTACAGCAAAAAAATGTAAAACTATCCAGAAGTAATGCAAAATTGCTGCAAAGCTACGCAAAAGTGTTGCTAGAGCTCACTAAATGTTTGTGAAGCAACGCAAAACTACTGCGAAGGAATGCGAAAGAGCTGCTGGAGGTGAGAAGCAGTGCAAGGAAAAAGTAACACAAATGGAATACAAAAGGATCACGAGAGGTAAGAAGTGTTGCAAACGAAAGGCAAAAGTAACATTAAAGTACTGCAAGGAAATGTAAAAGTGCAGAAAACCGTCTGTGTGAAGGCGGTTTTGTTGTGAGGGAATGGAAAAGTACTGCAAGGTTAAAGCAAAAGTGTTGTGACAAGAATGCAAATCAAAAAGTTCTTGCCTTGACCCTTAGGGGCTTCCGTACTCAGCCCCCAACTGGAGACATAAATCATTAAAGCAGATCACAAACATCTAGTTTTGTTTGTTAAATAGACTCTGTAACAACTAGGTTTTAGAAAATGTTCATCAAACAAGTAAAAGGCACATCTGTGTGGGACTACTTTCATCTGGGGATGAATATACACATTTCTGTCTTTCAGTGGGAGTTGTTGATGCCAAGAAAAATAGTGAATATTTCATTTTTGGTCCTTAAAACCCGCAGCAACGTCCAGCATCCAAAACCACAAAGACAACTGAAGTTCTTCTGAAGTTAAAAGGTGTGTTTACGGTACTTAGCGTTTCCATCGTTTTGTCAGTATCCCGTCCCTAAACCCACAGTTTTTATCAGATTTACATCAAACCAGGTGTCTTGTGAAACTCTTCCCACTCTGCTCGCTCTACATCGTCCTTCTCCCCATGCAGCTCACACACTCTCAAGACAAACCTGCCAATTACAGATCAAAGCAGGGAAGTTACAGACGAGGCCGAGGGATCAGCGAGTCCCGCCTCCGACTGTAGCTTCCTGTAAAAAAAACACCAGCAGGGGAAGCAGTGAGAGGACAGACGGTAAAGCAGGATGACGGAGGTGGTGACAGTGGATGGGTAAAAAACAAAAAAACGCCAGTCCAAGCTACTACAAGGTGTGCTCACACCTCCACACACACTCACACACATAGAAATAAACAGTGAGGTTATTTAAAGGCGAGTCTTTCTCTCTCAGCACTCTGCTCCTCCACATCATTACCTGCTTGTTAAGCCAATGCCAGAGCTTGGGGAGGAGACAAAGAGACATTGGGAAGATTATTATTGGAAAAGATCTGTGCAGCAGTCATCACATGTTCCCATGCCACAAGAAACACAGTGTGGGTACAGGCAGTGAGGGACCAGGAAGTGGCAGGCAGGACTTTATTACAGGGAGTGTGGACTGCAATGCAAACTAGTGAGATTACAAAGACATCCCAAAACACAGGAGATGCCAACAACGATGCCATTTTATAAAACATGAAAAAAAGAATTGCTTCTTCTCAGATGTACCTTTAATGAGTCTTGTTCTCTTTAAAAGCAGTGTTTTGCTTTTTTAGGCAGCAGAGGGATGTAATACAAAGCAACTTCCACCAGTTTTCTATGCTTTAACTTGTTCAAAACTCTTCTTAGAACAAATTTTATTTATTTCTCTATCTATTCACCTATTTACATATTTTAGTCTAATTAATATACAATTTATTACTTCATTTTTATCATTTCTTAGCCCGTTTTTATAATTCTGACTTCTATTTCTATTACCACATAGAAATTATTAGTATTTTTTTATAATAGATTTTTTTGTAATATTTTGTAGCTTATTTTGCCTTGTTCTCTTTCATTTTATCTTATGAGATGTTTCGTCATTAGTTCCTCCATCCCTGTGTTTTAGTGTCCTATATTTATAACATAATTTTAAGGGTGGGGGAGTTGTTTGCAATGTTTTATTGCATTTTTATTTCTGTGTGCGTTGCATTTTACTTGTACGAAAAGTGCTATATAAATGAAGTCTGATTATTTGATTGATTGAACAAAACCCAGAATTCCATCAGAGATAATACGTGGTTACTAGCCAGGTTTTTTTCATCCTGCTCACATAAAATTGAGTGTTTTTGATGCTTAATTTGTGCCATCACCACAAAATGTGTTGACAGTGCGCCACCTACTGCAGTCCAGAGGAACAGGTTGTTATAAGGGACAACTACAAGAAAATACAACAAATTCACTGAGGCGAGACCCAACACTGCGGCTGCAAATGTAAGTTTATCTATTTATTCTCCTATTCTCAATGCAGATGCTTATTTCTAATTTGACAGTTGCACATGAGAGCTCTCAAATTTCATATATTTAAACATGACATTGAAGAAGTGCATATGGGGCTGCCACTGTCATATTATTAAGAACATGGTGAAATCGCTTTAGTTTTTGGCCAAACCACAATGTTATTGATTAAAGATTCTCTGTGATAAGTACCAATGGAATGATAAATTCTCCAATCTGTATTCTATTAGCTGCAGAACCAGCAGTATAAAACAGACTTGGTAGTAAATCAAACATGAAGACCGTATAACATAAAAGCATTTTTCTGCATCACAAACTGACTGCAGGTTCCCACTGCAATGCAATGCATACAGGTTTCGCTACTGTAAATTCAAGGCTCTATTCAGTCAGCTGTTAAATTATTCACAGTCATTCTGAGTAATTTTTCAAGACAGAAAGTGTAAATTCTCTGATTGCAGCTTCTTAAATGCGAATATTTTCATTTTTTTCCCTCCTCTATGAGTCAGTAAACTAAATATCTTTTGGTTGTGAACCAAACAAGACAATGATCGTGATTTTTCTCCATTTCCTGACATTTTATAGACCGAACAACTAATTGATGAATCCATAAAATACTCAGGGTTAATAGACAAAGAAAATAATTGCTCATTTCAGTCCTACTTACTAACATACAGTTAAGACTCTGTATCGTTCAGAGTGAATAAGTTCTGGAGATGAATTGGTGAAAGGGTGACACTTCTTACAGCTGATTAAATCTGAAACTCTGAACATAACCTCCTCTGGAGCAGATTAGCTGTGCAGCATCAGTTACCATGGTGATCTAGCAGGTTAAGCAAGAGTCACTTCAGGCTTAACATACCTGCTAACACATCTATCTCACTTCCCTGTAAAAACAACTAACACTGACATGTTGCCTCTATAAATGTGCGATGAGAAACCAAACAACTTGTTGAACATCAGTCCAATATTCTCCCTGTTTTTAGCTCTGCTTTACGGAACAGCTTCTCCATGTTCATTAGTTAATCACTAATTCTGTCTGTCTGGCTTTTGGTGCTGAGCAGTTAGTGCACAGTTGGATTATTGGAGCTTTTTGCTAAAAACGGCGGCCAGCTGTTGTTGGAAATGACACTGATGAGAGTCTTGAAACTGGGCCAAAATAACAACAACAACAACAACAACAACAATGACTAAATGCTCCATAGAGCTCAAGAGGACCAGAAAACCAGGTAATGTGAGGGATCGCTTATTATTAAATAATTAACCCTCTGAATTGACAGCAGTTTCTGTGTGTTTTTAAACTCACTGTAGGTTTATTTTTCACTGCAATATAAAGCCCTGCACCTCTATGGAAACAGAACAACCACGGAGAAGGAGAAAGGACGCAGAAATGTCTTTAGTGTAAAATGGCACAGCTACAATTCTAGAAATCATAAGAAAACAAAAGAAAAAAAGTTGAATTTCTCAGATTTTTTCAGCATGCACATTTTTCCAAGTGCTAACAGTGCTATAATCTGGATTTACTGCCATGAAATCTCATTCATGTCAGTATCTAGAGTTACTGTCAACCTGATTTACTGTCACAATCTTGACTTTTTCCATAATCTTGGATTTAGAGCTTGGATATAGTTTATCCTAATGTCAGTTTATGTTTTAGAATCTCAATTTGTCTCAAAATCTGGATTTAATTTACAACGTTGGATTTGTAACCTTGGTTTAGTTCATCAAAACCATAATTTATCAACCAAAAGCTCGACTTATTTCAAAATCTAGACATATAACCTTGATTTAATTTATCATAACATTAATTCACCAAATCAGAACTTTTCTAAGGATCGTTGACCTTTTTGAAATTTTGACTTATTTTACAATCTTGACTTTTTGTGCCCAGGAGGAGAAACAAAAGATGTCTGTCCTCAACCCCCACGAGCTGCTGGAGGAGATGTAAAGATGTTGTAGAAATCTGATGAAGTGTGCCTGTTTTTGAATGAATTTTGGGTTTATTTCAGTGTATATTTTCAGCCACCAGTGGAAGGCAGTGCTGTTCGGTCAGAGAACTGGTGGCTCAACGCACTATGGCTGTCTGACTTCTTACATTTTTACAGTCTCTACAAACTACTTATTTTTCACACGTTTCTGCTCAACAACACTAGAACGATATTTTACCATGCTGAACGTAACTTCCAGCATCTTGCTGGCTCTTTTATAGACTGTTTTTGAGCCGAGCTGCAATTAATTTATCGATCAAATACGTTTAACGTTACTTTCAGTCTCTCTAATTTGTTTCCATACTTGTTTCCTATCTACAACAGCCTGCAGTTCAGCCAATTGTTTTTTATCACCCGACTGTTGGTCGTAGCTGTGTCACTTAGGGTTTCTCTGTTGGGCAAAAAATGCAGATTTTTTTGCATTTTACAGAATCTGATTTGTAGACATGTACAATAATGTGATTTTGAAGAAATGCCACAATTTTAAGCTTCAATTTGGTTAATTTTTCTGATAAAACGCGTGTCACACATGATCAGAATGCTGGAAAGACGAAAATCCCAAGTTTTTTTCAGTTTTTACACTTTCCAGCTCTGATAAATGGTGTAATTTCTGTGGCTTTTTAGAGATAACGTAGTTTTAAACCCGCCGGCTGAGTTTCGGGTTCAGAGGGTTTAAATAACCTGATAGACAGGTTTCAGAATTAGAGCCGTTTTACATTTTAAGGACTTCATTTTTCCTGAACTATTAATACTTACTCTTTAGCCTTTAAGCTGCAGAAACCCAGCAGTCCTGACCTTCAAGATTTATTGGCCAGACAGTCCTTGACAGCCACTGAGGGCCTTTATTGTGACAATGACGAATATACAGCATGAACCAGTGCAGCACAAAATACGCGTCTGGATTAGAATGTGTAAAATTACAGAGAGAGAAAATTCAGACGGAGGCATTACCTTCGTGTCGATACGCAGCAGGAACTGAGCTAGTCCTTTGATCGGTCCAGGCAGCAAGGCCTCCTCGCGCTCACGTCCGAACTTCTCCAACACCGTCCACCACGAGGAGAGAGTTCGCTCTGCAAAGCTCTTCAGACCAAAGTGGACCACCAGCTTCTTCAGCACCCAAACTAAAGCACCAGGGCAACATCTCAGCATAAGCAGGTAACGGGGGATTGTTCATATGTGTGTTTGTATACATGTTCGTTACCGGCCACGGGGATCGGCAGCAGCTGCAGGATCCAGAGGTTGAGCCACACCTGAACCAGAACGATGGCCCAGACCAGCAGGATGAAGTAGATATCGCTGGCCCTCTGGGAGCTCTGCTCTCTCTGGAAGAGGCCGGCCGGTAACGAACGAGAACCTTGAGGGAACCCAGGGGTGGCAGTGACGGGACCCAAAGTCTGGACGCCGTCTTGAAGACAGAAGAAGCTTATGTGTTGATACTTTTTTTAAGGGACTGTACACTTCATTTGCCCAGACAATCATGACGATCTACAATCTCTCTATAACACTGTTGTACTATAATCAAGGCCTGGATGGCTGGAAGTTTTCTCATTCAGTAGAAAACTGAAATCCTGCTTATTTACTATCAACACATGTAAAGCAGTCAGCCCAAACCTGAGAGCTGTTTTCCATCCATAACTCAACTTTAACAAACACATCAAGACTTGTGGTTCAAAATGAGTAGTTTAAAATTAGATCCACTGTTAAGCTCAAACCAGTGCTCCTCACAAACACTGTTCAGCTGCTTTTACACTCTTATTTTCTCTTACCAGGACTATTGCAACTCACTATTCACCTGCCTCTGCAACAGCTACCTGGCAACGGTTGATTTAAAACTCACAAACACTCGTCCTGGCTGACTTACACCAGCTCTCCGTTTGGTGCAGAATTCAATTTAAGATTCTCTCGATGTCTTTTAAATTGCTACACAGGCTGAACTTCACATCCCTGAACTCTGAACACCTTTTTCTGCATCTCAACCTCACAGATCAAAGAATCAATTGCTGTTAGAAGTTCCACGGTGCAGGTTTAAAACAAAAAGGGCGACTATACTTTTACCAACACTGTGAAACAAGCTCCTTTTATATTCAGCACAGCTCAGTTCAAAAAGCTTTAAGAACCCACCTCTACAGATAGGCATTTATAAAACATTTTAGCCCTTTTTTAATGTTTTGTTCTTATTCTTGTTCATGTTACTCAAGTTTTGGTGTGTTCTTTAAATGTTATATCATCATTTTTTAATGCTCTGCATAGTGCCATGTTTTGTTAAGCATCCTGTAACTCCAGTTTTGAAAGCTGCTCTGTAAATAGAGTTTATTTTTATTATTATAATAGATGACACACAACTGTGCATCACTGTGGACTGATGATTCTCTTACAGTAGCAAATGAGAAAGTCAAGACATTTCCTCCACATTCATCTTTGAGTGTACAAAGATCTTCTGTGATACACCGAGTTGAATAACGAACAGTTTTCTTACCTGTGCTGGAGTTTTCTCTGGGCCGAGTTTTGGGCTGAAGGTTGCTACAGGATATTGCCATGTAAATAGTGTTAGCAGCAAATGACAGCATCTGCCCCGACAGCTCTCCTAGAGAGATGAAAAGAGAATGAAAATAACTAACACACAAAGACAAAGGATGTAAAGACAAAAAGCTACACAGGAGGTGATCAAAGCAGCTCATCTACGTTCATTAGAAGCAGGTTTGATCAAAATTCAACAGTGTCATTTAATGTACTGCAGAGCATTAAACCTCTGAAACTCAAAACCAGTTGGGAGGTTTGACAGGCATTTTATCTTTTTAAAAAATCTGACAATCACACCATTAATCAAAGCCAAAAACGTGAAAAAAAACGGGATTTTCATCTTTCTGACTAAACATGTGTGACGTTCAGTTTCATCAGGGAAAATAAACAAATCTTTCAATTCAATCAAAATCACTGTATTCTACATGCTCGATTCAAACATTCACCAAAAATAAATAGTTTTCCTTTAAAAGAATCTGTAAAAAACAAAAAAGTCTACACTTCTTGGCACAACCAGGAAGACATTAGTGACTCAGCTGTGACCAACAGTCACATGACAAAAATTCTGGTATTTTTTCACTCAGCTGCAGGCAGTGTAAATACAATGCAGATGAACTGACGAGAAAGTGACAGAAAAATAAAACATACTGGATCAGTAAAATAAATGCAGCATGACTTGAGTTGTTTCCAGTATTGGTTACACTCTTTGACACTTGGAAAAATGTTGTACATGTTTACAGCAGGGTTTTTCCATTTTTGCAGCATAAATAATCAAAGAAATTCAACTTTTGTTTTTGTCTTTTTTAATGATTTATGACCTTTTAACTGTGTCATACTGCACAGAAGACATTTCTCTCGACTTATTGCCATGGTTGTGCTGTTTCCATGGAGGTGCAGGACTTCATATTGGAGTGAAAAACAAGCCCACAACGAGTAAAAACGTGATGGGAGCAAATAAAGGCCCTCAGAAGGTTCTTGGGGTCTGGAGGGTTAAATGAGAAGACTGACACCACTTTTGCATCTTCAGGAGAAGTTTAGCTCTTTGTACTCCGTTCAAAAAACCATTTACTTGTGCTCTTCTTACCCAGTCGGTGTAAAGGCTTCTCACTGCCATAAATGTCGACATGCACGCGTCCATAAATCCTCACCTCGGTTAGGAACAGGTGGTTTCTCTTGGGAGCCCACGATGAGGAGAACAACCACAACCACAAATATGGGAACTCTCCATGAGCCAGTCAGAGACACTAGAAACAGAAATGAAGCAGATTACTCAGTGGACACAGACAAAGTAGTTTTTAATCTGCAGGCTATGAAAGTAATGTTGACCTCTGGGGCACTAGTTCGTCTTGTGAGTCATACTTCTAAATATATATATAATCATAAAATATCACCGTAAAGGCATCTCTATGACATTTTATCAACCGCTCTCCTTCTTGCTCTTTGCTTGAGCAGAACTTCTTCTTCAAATTTCTCAGTCACTTTTAATATTTCACATCTGAAGGTCACCACTTGCCTCCAGCAGCCCTGAAGTGTGCTAAAAATACAGACTACTTCCTCATCTTACTATGCAGCTCTGCATGTGCTGCATGGACCTGTACAGTCGGGAGTTTATCTGAAGCAGAAAACTGCCGACTCCCCTCACCTCTGAAAAGAACACACTGTCTTTCACTGATTTTCACTGAAGGCTCATTTTCTGAAGCCTGCTGCACTCAGAATTAGCAGAAACCTCCTCGGGGGCAAAGAGGGAGTTTGTGTAAAAGTATGCACAGACATGCAGCAGGTCTGAGCAGGTTCTGCAGACCTCCACACTCACCGATGAAGAAGAGCAGGACGGCCCAGACCGGCAGAGCCACGGCCCTCAGGTAGCGCTCGGTCTGGGGGCTCCACTTAAAGCAAACCGCCAGCAAATAGCCAACTACGACAGTGCAAACCTGAGAGGGCACAAAGGGGGTACAATATTAAAAGAGAGGAGATGTTACAGAGTATTATACTCTACTAGGGCTGCAGCTATCGATTACTTTAGTAATTGAGTATTCTAGCGATTATTCTGGCAATCAATCGAGTAATCAGATTCCGCGCTTGGCCTTAAAGCGTCAAAAGTGGAAGGTAACGCGCTGTGTAACAGAAATAATCGACCTGGTGGAACAAGGGCAGACTTCTGCGATGTATTGTACATATATAGTATAGTACAGGGGTATTGTACATATATAGTATAGTACAGGGGTGTTACACATATATAGTATAGTACAGGGGTGTTACACATATATAGTATAGTACAGGGGTGTTACACATATATAGTATAGTACAGGGGTGTTACACATATATAGTATAGTACAGGGGTGTTACACATATATAGTATAGTACAGGGGTGTTACACATATATAGTATAGTACAGGGGTATTGTACATATATAGTATAGTACAGGGGTATTCAACAAAAACTCAAATCCATGGGAACCCCACATGTACTTGTTGGTGATGCAGAAATCACATAAATATGTTTTTATGTTTGCTCCGTTTAAACTGCTGCTACTGCAGCTAATAAAACACAAATAAGAAAACCGATCAGTTTATTCGTATTTATTAGAGAGAATATTCAATCAGTACCTTTAGTTTTGCTTTGATTTGGCCACAAACTAAAGTGATTTCCTTCATTATGAGACAGTGTCAGACCTACATGCACTTCAATACAGTATCATGATTGAATATGTGAAGTATATAATTTTACTGTGTAGCTGTCTATTATCAATAATCAGCTGCATTGATCGGTAAGTTTTCTACCAGCATTCCTGTCTTACATCATTTCCTGTTGCAGAGCTTTTAAATGTCATAAATTTCATGCTCCGCATTGTTCTCCATTAAAACAACCTGTTTTCGCGATCACTTTATTTTGTGCAGAAAACGAGTCAAATGATAGTTAAATGCTCCTGTTTGTGTGGCGAGTTTGAAGCAGAAAGTCTGAGTTAACAAAGAAACTTAAAAACCACCTTCATACTTGTTAACTCTGACTGAGGTTTTAGTTTTTGTCGAGCCGAATCCCACAAAGAAAGTCTGACTATGTTAAACTGTCTTCATAGTTCAGCCTCTGATCGGATAAACACTGTAGACACTAGAAAAGCTGCGCCGGTTAAAACAGAAGCATCCTGTCAAATTTAAAATCCCCTCAAAATGTATTGATTATAGGTCTGGGTCCATATAGGATGAAGTCTGGGCCCAGTTAGTGACCTGGGCTCTGGTATGTAGTGAATTAAACGAAGCCTCGATTCAGAGAATTTTGCCTCGAGGAATTTTAGAACTCGGACAACTCAAGGAATCGTTTCAGCCCTAATTAGGATATACATAATGCAGCACATCTGACCCAGGATTTAAACTGTTGTCAGTGATTGTACAGATTCGTACCATTATCCTTAGTGACAGCGATGCTCACAAATCAGAAGAAACTGAAGGAAAATACTGCAGAGAAATGGCCGCAATGTTGGGAAATTTAGTATGTAAGAAATGTTGCACTTTATTTTAATTAGTATTACTTAACATAATTTTACAGTCACTGTGATAACTTTTCTATGTTAGACTCTTCTATACTAGTTTTGAAAAATGTAATAAAAAACACGATGGAATAAGAAGTACTTAATATTTTGATGTCATAACAACGCATCACATGTTTTACATCTGTGACATGAGGTTAACCAAACTGAAACATCTTTTAGAATAAATAACAATTAGACATTTTCCCCCAACTGTTCAGCCTTATTAAACCCCTGAGATGAGATGTTCCATTCTGATTTCAGCTGCCCACAATAACTTCACTGGCTGTTCTCCACACAAAGAAATCTTTTGATGTAATTCAATACAACGTCCTCCTTCCTATTTATAAACCGAGACCCCGTGTCGGTCCACCTCTGCATTCAGAGAAAGAACACGCTGTCCGAGGAGGAACATTTAATGCAATTTGGATCTGGCCAAAGCTAAGCAGAGTTCAGGCCCCCAGGAGCTGTTTTGGAATAATAAAGTATTGATCGATCAGATGCTGGAACTGCAGCAAATTAAATCAGCTGACTTCAGGTTCAGGTGCATATTCCAAGAAACAAAAGTTCTGCATCGAAGTTAACTGATTAAGTTGCTATTAGAGATGTTAAAGTTTACACAGTTGTCAGCTTTTAATCCAACACTTATCAATTACATGTGCACATGTACTGATATGTTTATGTTCAAGGCCAGTAGTGATTATTAGTAATCAAAGAGAATAAGAAACGTGAAACTGACATGTATTTGCAGTAAAAGCTAAAATATTAGTGTCAGTACAAAGCTTTGCTAAATAAGTTTATTTATTTACATTTGGCATGTTTAATTTAATAATTTCTTAATATTTATGCTTCAGTGTTGACTGGCTGTTATTAGAAATGTGCACCCCAGTTGGAAAAGAACTAAGCCCAGGAGTTAACATCATTTGATAAACTCGCACAAATTAAAAACAACGGCGGAGTCCGGCGATTTCTGCAACATTTGTGTTATGTTATATGTTATATGTTAAACAAACGCTCAAAGAGAAAGTTAGAAGCGAGAGAAAGTTCTAGTCTCGTGCTATCGTTTGCATCTGTATCGGCTGTTTTACTGTCAGTCACAGACACAGAGATAGTCTTCTTCCTGAAGGGGGCGTGGCCAGCTTCAGACACTGAAACCGCCTGTCTAGAACAACCCTAAACCCAGAAATTACACAGAGATGGTAAAATAAACCATCTTTCCGGTATTTCAAGCTGAAGAACTAAAAGATATATTGAGGGGACATGTGAGACTTTCAGAAATCTATTGAGAAGTGGCACACTATGGGACCTTTAATCTCTATTTTTATTATCATTATTTACTCCACAGATTAGTTTTTCCATTATTTGTCTCTAAAATGTCATAGAAAAGTAGAATAAAAGCACATGTTTATATTGAAAGTGTTGGTTTTGCACAACCAACAGTCCATGACCGAAATATATTTAATTTACAATCACAAGACGAAGAAAATCAGCTGATATATTGGAGAAGCTGGAGCCACTTCATTTTTGCATTTTAAATTGATAATCAGTCATTACGCTACTTACTTTCTGTTAATCAGATAATGAATTAAGGGTTTTATGCTATAAGAAGGTCTTGATTTACATAACTGAAAATAGATTGTGGTTCTCAGACTTTGCATGTATTTTCCACACAGTACTAAAGCGAAGAAGTATTTGGATAAAGACAAATATTATGTGAGGTAGATTTGGACCATAGACCCAAACAGTGACTGACAACCACAGAGGGTCCATTGTCATCAGACACTGTGCCTTCACTCACCCACACAGCGTGGAAACAGTCCAGCGCGGCCCCGATGACCCCACAGACGTGTCCGAGGATCACCTGCATTCCGATGACCCTCCAGAACACGTAGAGGAAGTAGACCAGCGGCGCCCCGGCCCCGATCACCAGCAGCACCGTGAGCCTCTCCAGCACCAGCCGGCCCATCGTCTCCACCCCGTAGTTGACGCACCACACCGGGACCAGCAGGGTCCCCACCACGATGGGGGTGCCGGTATCTTGCAGACCGCTGAGCCACGAGCGGCCGAGCCGGGCCAGGGAGTACTTGAAGGGGTGGAGGAAGGTACCGCAGAGCACCGCCCAGAGCAGCGGCCGGAGGAAGGCCTCCAGGATGAAGTAGACCAGCACGGCCGCCCCGCAGCAGATCGCCACGAAGATCATCGCCCCGGTGTTGTAGAAGGCCTGCTTGATGTTTTTGTCGAACTTCAGGGACGACGGCTGGCTGAGCAGCTGGCTCATCATCCCGACGGCCGGCTGGAAGCTCTCCGAGAAGGAAACTGAGTGAGGCCGCCCCACCTGAGGGCTCCCCGGGGGAGAGACGACGGCGGGCTCCGGCGCCGAGTCCTCCTCGTCTGCCATGTTCCCCGCTTCAGCTCCGCGTGACGAAGCAAAACATATGACGTAGCAGCCTGGAAAAAGCCCAGGGGCATCATGGGAAATGTAGTACAAATGAAAAAACACTTCCTACTTCTTGTACTTTTGTTTAAATTATTATTATTGTTATTGTTGTTGTTGTTATTTTATCTAAATACCTAAAGTATGTACTATACTACAAGGTATGATACAATTCTCTATAGTACCGTATCTTATCATATAGCAGTATATTTTACATACTATTCTAAACTATACTACACTACAATATACTACAATATACTATACTATACTGTACTGTACTGTACTATACTATACTATATTCTATTACATTTTACTACATTCTTTTCTACTCTACTATTCTATACTGTACTGTACTGTACTGTACTAAACTATACAGCAAAGAAAGAAGCCCTTTTTGAAAAAAAAACCTAATTTCTAATGTGTCAGTAAAATTTGCATTTGGAACTTGTGATGCAGCATATCAGTGTTCTAAGAGGATATTTAGGAATCATGTGCATCTCTGTCACTGAAACTGACTGAAAACATGAATACAACATATTTTGGCCATAGCTGATTACTACATTGATCTAGTCCACTCTGAAGTCTGCACTTATAAAAACTGTCTACATTCTGTGTCCTTAGCTATATAAAGCTAAATATAATAATTTTTATTCTATTAAAATCATGTTCTTTGGTTTTGTTCTGTTTGAGTTCCATCTGTGCATTTCCATCAAATGGTAAAATAGCATTTTTCATATACTATTATTATTTTTTCTTTAAAGGTTTGTTGATGATAACAAATACAACCATGACAGATTGTTACAGTGGGAGAAATTTTAACATATTCAGCCATTAATACAGGTCAAAAGGCTACACTTAGAACCTGGGGAAAATAATATCCAAGCAAAATGTTTTACAGTCCACAATTTGCTCCTGTTCGGTATGTTATTGCTTGGTGCAGGCAATAGGAACTCATGTATCAGTCTGTCTTTGTTAAACTCAGTCACAGTGCCACAGTGCTGATGAACAACACAGTCTCTGTGGTTGGCGAAGAGCGAAAAATAATGGAAATTATGGAAAAGTGAGACGAACTAAACATGAATATTGGAAGTTATCGAAGATCTTTTACATGGTAAATGCATACTGTAGTTCCTAAAACCTCGGAAACTAAATATTTGACGGCAGTAAACCATCTTCCTGTCTTTGCTGATATCCACACAGCAGGGTGAAGGAGCAGTGGGAGTGTGTTGGAGCTGCTTTTTTATTTTGCTTTCGTCCTCAGAAAACCGTTGTGTTTCCGCCAAGTTCAACATGAGTCACTGGTGAACAGCAGGTTTCTGAAATCACTCCCAGATTTTCCAGTGCATGCAGTTTTTCAAAGACGAGTGAGATTTATCTACTGGCATGTGATGTCCTCATACTTTTTATATTTAGATTTTTTTTATATATGGAAGCTATCATAAATACTGAAAATAACTGGCCTGTTTTAAACTAATACTACTCTGTTGTTTTATCCTCACACCAGTACATGGCACCTCTACAGTATGAGTTTAATAATCCTCTGTATAGGTAGTAAATATATACTCTATCATGTTTAATTATCTAATACTGTCTCTGGTTTTGTGCAAACTGCACACTTGAATGTGGCATCAGATAAAAATGGCAACTTTAGTTTTCTTATTGCTGCATCCTTTTCTCCTCCCTCTTGTTCTTGGCTCTGTTGTGCTTCTTTATGGCGTTCCCATCAGCAGATAGAAGGTGAGAGCTACTATGAGCAACAAGCAGAGGGGAGAGTTGAAGGTCTGGTAGGCTGTGGAGGGCATGAAGACGTCCTCGTACTTGTAGATGCTGATCATGCGGTCGCTGACTGGAGGGCTGTCGATGTCGTGTCTCGTGATGGAGCCTGTTGGGAAGGAAAAGATGATGAAAGATGTCATGAATTACAAAAAAACAACACTAGATGCTAAGGCTAGATGCTCACCTTGGATGGCAGGTCCCCATGCAAACAGGTAATACCAGGACAGGTGCAGGTCGACCAGCGTCTCCTCTCTGGGGACGTATAACGGACGCTTGAATCGGCAGGTCACCCGGTTGTTCTCGAAGATTCCTTCTTCGTCTCGAGCCGGGTTCCTCTTGATCTCTTTGGCCCACTGACCGACGTTGTAGAAGTGATGAATCCGAACGCGTCCGTTGTCATCGTGAACGCAGCCCATGACGTCGTCTCCTCCCTGAAGCAACGAGGAAAGAAGAACTTTATTCCAAAATGCAACTTTAAACAGAGCAGGTCCAAAATAAAGGACAGTTATTGTGACAGATGCCATAATCTCAGTGTTTTGTGACAGAAACCAATGACAACCAATAACATATGATTATACCCCCCAAATTACTCATAGCCTATGCCAAATTTTGATTTGTAGGAAATTTTCATTGGACTAACAGGTTTCTTCTGGTTGGAAATGACATAAACAAGTAACCAAAGACAGTAAAGCAGTGTGATAAAGATGGTACTGGTGAATTTGATGCACTTTTGTCAAAAATTAGGCTAACAATCTTATCTGCAAAGGTAATAAAAATTCACTCAAGAATTCCTGTTTAAACAAGAACATGCAGTGTTTCATAACAGTTTATTAGAGACTCGTTGTAAAGATGAAGTTGAATTCATAAAGTCATCTTCCTGGGGTTTTTAAATGTCTGTTTTTCTTGTTTTCTGATTCAGAAATGGCCAAAGACCTTTTAAATTTGTGTTGTTCACATACAGTTAAGCCCTAAAATATCGCATTTATGCCAAATTTTGTTTGAGCAACAAGTTTGTTTTGGCTGGAAACGACATAAACAAGTGACAAAAGACAGTACAACATTGTGTTACAGATGGTAATGGTGAATTGGATGTATTTTTGCCAAAAATTAGTCATACTTTTCCCTCAGTAATCAGTGTCAAACATCAGTCCATCAATAGTTCTAGTGTCTAACAGTGTTCCTGCAGGTCTCCACTGGGAGTTCCTCCAAGTGTCCATCTCTAGATCTCTGAGCTTGAAGGCTTCCTCTCCATCACTCTGCTCTTCAGTTCCTCCACGGATTCTGGATGGATTCAGGTCTGGACTCTGGCTGGGACGCTCCAACATCTTCTCATTGTTTTCTCTTCACCATTTCTTCACTTGGTCAAAGCGCTGTTTACTTTGACCAAGCTGCCTGGAAAACAGGCCCAAAGCCTCACATTCCTTCCACCATGTTTGACTGTAGAGATGCTGTTCTTGGCCTTGAATGCTTCTCCTTTCTTTGTGTTCAAACATCTCCATGTGATCCAGCACAGAAATGATGAGCAGCAGTTTTCTTCTTTGTCCAGCTGAGCTTTAGTGTGTCTGTCTTGGAGAAGTGGAGTCCTCCTTGGTCTGATCCATGGAGACCAGCCTTGTTTCTCAGTCTGCTGGAGTGTCTGATGGACATGTTGCTACCAGAACTGCTCACATTCATCAGGATGCTCTTGGTGCTGATCCTTGGATTCTTCTTGTCCTCTACCATTCTTCCAGTGCAGGGCTCACATCTGTCTTCCTAGCAGCCCTTTGACATGTTTCACAGTGTGGAACTCCTTGGACTTATTCATCAGGCTTCAAACTGTGGACTATGGAGCTTGAAAACACTCTGATACGACTTAATAGTGTTTAAATATCTTGTGAGCAACAACAATGTGAAACTGGACATTCTCATTGAGTTCTTTGGTTTTAGTCATGACTTGAAACTGACTAGAGAACTACTGCATCAACTGTTCTCAGTTTATAGTGAATTAGATCACTCTAGAACATGGTAGAACTTACCAGGAACATTTGGAATGAGATAGAAGCTGCATTTTCTCAAAAACTGGTGACAATTTCAAGGGAATTAATAATCTTAAATGTGGTGTTTTTAGTAGTATTTATTATTAACATCTCTAACTCGGTGTTTTACTGCTTTTTGTCACTTGTTTAAGGCACTTCAAGCCACAATTATTAATTTTGGGCAAATATGTGTTGTGCTGTCTTGCAACAAGTCTATTCTAACAGTCTCAACAACTGGAAAGGTTGTGCAGCTTCTCACCATCTTCTTATCAGAGGAGAATCCTACGGCCACCCAGCCGTCTGTATCTGCACTCATCTCGTACTCCACATCTGTCCCGATGCGACGGTAACTCAGGAAGTAGTCGCACGTCTCTGCATCACACCCGGGCTTCCCATACCTGGATATGGACAAACAAATATAAGCATTTACTAACTTTACTTTAAAGGCACTACAAACTTGTGAGGCTCAGTAGAGAACATACAATCCATGTAAAATAAGGTGCAAACAAGTATACTCAAAGGAAGTTACAATTTGTCTGGCAAAATTTCTTTGCAAAACCTTTTCTCTTTGGCCATTGTTGCCTATATGGACATATTTTAACGGCACAACCACCTAACATTCAACCTAGTAGTTCTGGCCAACCACAAAATCTGTGCAATATCATGTTTTCCTCTATAGGTGTTTCTATTCATGGTAGAATCAGTGCAGTATCATTGTTTTTCAATACATGTATGTGTGCAACATTGTTATTTTCCACATCTAGAAGAGTCTGCAATAGATGAAGTTGCACAAATGAACAAATCTGTACAGTATCAACAGTTTTTATTCAAATTTCTTGTTTAATTTCATTGTCTACTGATGTTTCCTACATGTTTGCACTGTCCCCTCTGCCGCTACACTGCAAATTTCTCCAATGTGTGATTATGTTATCGAGACACTGTGCCATCCCAGTTTGAGTGATGGTCTCAGCCTGGCCACACTTATACAGACTGTCTCTCTCCGCCACTGCAAACAAACTAGGACACTTATTAAAATAAATTTCATTCAGGTTTCAGGGGAGAACAAAGACTAGACAGTGGAGAGTTTCCCCTGTTTTAGCTGTAGCTCTGTGAAGTCAGGCCACTGCATCTAGGATAAAGCAGCCCAGAGGGAATATTACACAGCTGCACTCCAGCTCTGTTTCCAAGAAGGACGGAGGCGGTGATGTGCAGGAGGGGCATTGTTCTCTAACCTTATGCAGCCTTTGGTTACTCCGCAGTCGCTCACTTTGATCTTGGCAAAGGGGTCGACTGGTGGGGCGGTGGGGAAGGGATAACCTGCAGGATGGGAATAAGAAATGACACAAAATAAGGTATCAGTGGAAGAAAAAAAAGGCCAAATGGGGAGCTGAGGAGCCCAAGGAGAGGCCATCTGCACTGCGTGTGTGTGTGTGTGTGTGTGTGTGTGTGTGTGTGTGTGTGTGTGTGTGTGTGTGTGTGTGTGTGTGTGTGCCTGTGTGCAGAAGGAGGGGGTGGGCAGCTGCCACCGTGGAGCTGGCCTTGGTGCTGAAAGGCCCCTTGCAGAGGATTCAGGTTGGACCAAATACCCAGCAGGAGTATCTGTACATGTAAACAAACCACTCACTGTGAATATACTCACCATCATCCGACAGATATCTGGACTCCAGGAACTCAGAGGCGAACGTGCTGTAGGAGTCCTTGTGCGGCTCCTGGTGGCCCGGCTCTCCGTGCTCCCCGTGGCCGGTCCGGAGCGCCCCTTCGTCGGTTGGGCTCGGCGCGACCCCCCGGTATCCGCTCTGGAGCAGCAGCAGCAGCATCTGAGCAAGGCTCCTCAGGGAAATCATCATGGCCGAAGAAATGAAACAAACAGCGATGGATAATAAACACTAACCCGACTTCGGATCGATTCGCATCCTTTTTGCGGTTTGAATTTCTGTATCTTCGCAGGCTTCCATCGCAGCGTCACAGCCGCATCCTGTCCGCTCGCAGGGATGTGAGGATGCGATCAGGAGGCTAATCCAGCTCCAAATTACCCAGATTCATAATCTCACCATCTAATTCAGATACACGGCCGTAATCCTCCCTGAAACCCGAATCTGGATGCCCGCTGGTGTTCATTAATCTCTACATATTCCTCAGTCGGATGAATGGTTTCGTCCGGACGCCCTCCTCCCTGCATCCTGTCAATCACATCAGCGTCCAATCAGCAGCCGCTACGTGCCTTGAACAGGATCGATCAACTGAATGAAACACTGCAGTTTAAACAACACATGAACAGTTAAGCTCTAAATTATTCATAGGTGTGACAAATTTAGATTTACAGTGACTTTCTGTGCGTTTTTCTGGCTGGAAATGACATAAATAAGTGACAAAAGACAGTAAAATACTAAGTTAGACATGTTAGTGATACATTTTAATCATTTAAATGTTGTTTTTTTTATCATTATCACTACAAATGATATATCAAGATTTATATATACTCCTTAAAATTGATTTTTGAGAAAACGCACTTTGTATACCACTCCTGCCTGGTCCTTGAAATTTCTACCATGTTCAAAATTCAATTTAATTCAGCTCGACTTCATTTGTATAGCACAAATTCATAACACATCTCACACAGTAAGGTTAAGTTACCATAAGAAAATTATATAGAGAAACCCAACAAATCCGAAGTGTCTTTTCCATTCCATTTGTGCAGCATTATGAAGAAAAAACTCACCTTTACTGGACGAAATCCCTCGGCAGAACCTGGCTCAAGGAGGGTGGACATCTGCCTTGACCAGTTAGAGTCAGGACTGCAGATAAAATAGAGACAAATAATGCATAAGACAACAATAGACACTGATCAGAAACATACAGCTCTGTGGCCAGAGATGCTTGCAAAAGTAAGTTAATACACTATAACCTAACAACAGCTGATGCAATAGTTCTCTGATCGGTTACTAGTTTGGCTGAAACCAAAGCGCTCAGTTAGCTGCTGTTATTGTCCATAACTGAGAGACAGCTGCATATTGTTGCTGCTAACAATATGTTTAAAGGCTATAAAGTCATATCCAAGAAAAACAAAAACATAGGAAATAACATGTAAATTAATTGAATTTTGAACTTGGCAGACATATTGGAACTTTATAGAACTTGCATTTTCTCAAAAAATTGCAACAGTTTTAAAGGGTATGAATACTTTTGACATGTCATTTTTACTTCTATTTTACTTTCTACTACAGAAATCCTATTTCTACTGTCTGTACTGCAGTGTGATCTGTGAGCCCCAAACTCACTGGACAAACCCTCAGTTTAACCTCTGAGAGTACGTTATATTATAGTATAGTTGGAAATAAGATCATCAGCATTGCCAAGGCTGTAGCCAGGAACATTTCCACGAGACACAGTAATAAAAGCACTTAAAATAAAGCACACTACTTGGCTTTTTTATACTGTTTTGTCAGATTTATGTTCAATCACACTTTCAATTGTAATTGTAATATCAATAGTGACATTTTTGACATTAAAAGGTCACAGAGTCCTTGGGTATTAGTAGGTCAGTGCGTACTTTTGTTTCATTTTTCCTGATTTCTTACTTTATTTTCTATAATTACAAAAAAATAAATCTGGAACATGTGTCCCACTACTTAGTATTGTGCGTATTTGTATGCAGGTCCAAATCTAGATGTGGTTTAAACATTTATAGAGGCTTGTGTTGTGTTGTATTCACTTCCTGACTGCATTATATATTTAAGATTCTGCATGTCCACCTTTATTTCTCTATTTCATGTCACCACAAGTTTTATCACAGTTGCTGTAGAAACTCTGTAGGTGACCACGTACAGTTAAACCCAAAATATTTTTATGCATTCTAGGTTTTGATTTAAAGGATTTTTCTTTATTGAATAGGTTTCTTTTGGCTTAAAATGACATTAACAAGTTACAAGGGACAGAAAAATATTGTGTTAGAGATGTTAATCATAGGTTTCAACTATTTCTATATTGTTGTTTTGATTAAATTTACATTTTTACTAAAAATACCAGGTCGAAATATATGATCCTGTAATTTCTACTATGTTCTACAGTGTTCTAATACATTTCAAACTGAGAACAGCTGATCCAGAAACTCTCTAGTCAGTTACTAGTTACTTACATGTCATGGTTAAAATCAGAAAGACCATTTGAAATACATAGAAGCAGCACTTTTACAAAAATGTGCAACAATTTCAAGGAGTATGATTAACCATGGACATGGCTACTTTAGTAAAAATGTGTAAAAATGCATCTTAAAATTCACAATTACCATCTTTAACACGATGTTTTGTCATGTTTTATCACTTTTTAATAGTATTTTAAGCTTCAAGATCATACTGGTCAAATAAAAATTCATCATAAATCAAAATTCAGCCCATCTATGAATAATTTATGGTGTATTTCTTGATCAGACACAGTATTTAGCCAGACATGATTTTGTTCTTAATGTTAATGGATAAATATGTATTATATTAACAGATAAAAACGAGAGAGAAAATCTAAAACTCCACATTCTGGAACTGAGGTGTGGTTACACACAGTCAGGCCACTTGATGGCGACATTAATCCACCATTTGACTACTTTCTAAGGTTCTCTGGAGTCTCTGCTCAGATAATTATCTTCATTTTATCTGCTTTTTACTTTTTAGTTTTAAGACTAAAAATACCAAAAGTTTGATACATTGTCATATCTGAGATTGTCACCAACACACTCTGTGACTTACGAATTAATTTTATTTGTTGTATTTTAACCTGCACACCTGTGAGGATTTCAGTCACCTCAGTGTCCTTGTGTCATATTAGTAAAACAGCTGAAAAAAATCCTTAAAAATCATAGTTGTACTATTTTATCTTTAAATCACTGAAGTGCAGAATAAACCTGAAGAATGTGCATCAACTGACAGAAGGTTACTGCAATCACTTTTACACAAAACTATCAAAAATGCACGAAGAAAGAAAGCCGGGTGACAATAAAAATCTTGAATTTATCATTCTTCTATAAATATTCATCAATTTATTGATATTTCATGGGTGAATCCATTAGTTTACATTCTCAGAACTGTAACTGTGGCTAAGCAGTACATATAAAAGTTAATCAGAATTAGAATTAAATGTAAAGTGCAACATTAAATTGATTTTGAAACACATTTAAGTATGTTAGGACAGCAGATTTAAGCTAAATGAATAAAATACCTAAACAAATTCAATATATAATGCAAAAAGCTCCTTCAGTTGTATTTTTGTTTAGTATTTGGTCAAAAAGTGAGGAAAATACTTGCGGTTTTAGACTCTCAGCTGGTCAGAACCGCGCAACAAATAAAGCAGGAAGACTTTGCTGTTCACGTCTGCTTCCTGTGGGTGATGCTGATGCTACACTGAGAGTAAAACTGCAAATAGCTACTGTCAGGGAGATTAAAGCCCGACTGACATCCATAATCGCACACAGAAACAGACAGCCAGGCAGTGCGAATGCTTTTCTAACATCCACAGAAAGTTTGATATATAATATTTAATATGACACACAGTGAAAATGATAAATGGTGTTGCAGGGTTTCTGCTCTTACGCTCATGTCAGGTTCTGGTCTTAAGAGCGGCACTCATGCATGTAAAGCGTGTGCGGCGAACATACAAGAGAGCGTGACCTTTAACCTTTGGCGGCGTCTCTCCGCTCAGACACAAATCAACCTGATCAATCGCCCCTCTTGGTCTCGATCCGCCCAATTATCCCTTGTTTATCCTCCTATTATTTCCACCTCTACCTCTGCTCTGACTCTCTCTCTCTCCCTCTCACTACCTTCCCAATTACCATTCTGTGTAGGGGGGCAATGCTTGCTGGGTAATGAGGGACTCTGGGCGTACCAATCTTAGCTTAATAGCCTTAAAGGGCCACTCATTAACACAAACACTCACTCCGTCTCACACGAATCCACACACATCTGTCCCTGTACATCGCAGCCATACGGGGAGATGGAGTGACAGGCGGCGGGAGGACGAGCGAGGGGCTCTAGAAGGCGGTAGGAGAGAGAGAGAGAGAGAGAGAGAGAGAGAATGAGGAAATGAGGAAGGGGATGTGATAAGGAGGGCTGTGGTGGGGGGAGGTCTGGTAAATGTCAGCGGTGTGTCTCCTGGGCCTGAGAGACGAGTTAGTGACAGCAGAACAATGGCTGCTGGATCCATTCAGAAACACAGCTGCTATGAGCCCGGATCTGTCTGCTGCTTAGCCGTCAACCAGCCACTTGTAATGACACACACACACTAATAGGGAAATAGTACACACTGTAGGACACACAAGGTAAAGCCCTGGATGTTATGGGGGATCAGCAGCAATGTGGACGGCTTAGTCAGGGCTGTCCGTCATTAAGAGCCTCTGT
Organism: Amphiprion ocellaris; assembly: GCF_022539595.1. Lineage (NCBI taxonomy): Eukaryota > Metazoa > Chordata > Actinopteri > Pomacentridae > Amphiprion > Amphiprion ocellaris. Next base: position 5,865,320 of record NC_072774.1, on the reverse strand, counting down.
GGACTGAAAACTGACCACTGCTTCTTCACCTCAACGCCTTTTTTTCCAACACAGACTGGACATAAAAAATGGATGTCAGTTTAACTCTGTATTCTTTCTCACGGCCACCAGGGGTCGACTCCTCTGGTTCCAAAATCAAGTTAAGTCTATAAGAAGCGGACTCTATTTTGCTACCTCAGAAAATATTTTCCCTGTTAGTTTTTGGTCTTAACTGCTAGTTTCAAGACTTTTTGAACACAGCGTGGTGTTAATTTTTAAACATTATATTCTCATTTACAAGAAAATAGACAATAATCCAGGGTACGCATACCTATTCTTTAGTGTATAATGGTCTGGCTGCATCTCATCAACTTGATTTTCAGTCTGGCTTGCTTGCATTTCTTTAAACCAATCACAATAACCTTAAGTGGAGGTAAGTGAAGGACACGGCAGGCATTGTCAATAAATAAAATAATCCATTGGGAAAAAATTAGCTGGGTTGTGGTGTAGTAGGTTGCTAGCCTAGTAGGTCATTGTTGTTGTTTCCCAGATTTAAGTGGACTTCAGAAAACACGCTTCTCACCAAAGATTGCATTTAAAACACAGACATAGCCTTAAACCTGCATTCTTTTCAACAGCCAGCAGGGGGCGACTGCTCTAGTTCCAAAATCAAGTTAAGTCTATAAGAAAATTACCCAACTTTGTTACCCAACGTTTTTCTAGTCAGTTTATGGTCTCAACTGCTAACTCTCAAGCCTTTTTAAATGCAACATGATGTTCATTTTGTAAACTATGTTCCTATTTTGAGTAAAATAGAGGACAAAGCAGGGCATGTTTTGGGCGAGGGCTCCTTGGGATCAGTCTAGCCCATTTTGTTCAAAATAATTGTCTAGTTGCACTTAGTGATTAGTCTAGCTTGTTTGTATGTCTTGAAACCACTCACAATCATCTTGGCTGGAGCTAAGTGAAGCATGCAGCTTCAGTTTTCACTCAGAATAGTAACAAGTGTGATTGTTTAGGTGGAACATTTGCACATAGGGAGGTGAAAACTGTCATTAAAATGCATAATTCACCAAAAAAAAAGCAAAACCCAAAAAACAGCAAGTCTGCCTTACTATTAAGTTCTCTTCCCCTCAAAGCCTCATTTTTACCACCAACCGTATATAAGACATAGACATACAGTTAACCTGCATTATTTCTAACAGCCAGCAGGGGGCGACTCCTCTGGTTCCAAAAATCAAGTCAAGTCTATGAGAAAATTAACAATCAGTTTATGATCTCAACTCTAAGTTTCAAGCCTTCTGGAAAACAACATGATGTTCATTTTGCAACTTATGATCTCATTTACAGGAAAATAGACGATAAACCAGGATATGTTTTTGGGCGAGGGCTACCTTATGATTATTCTAGCCCATTCTATAGTACAAAATGGTTTGACTGCACTTGATTATCAATCTAACTTTTTAGTATTTATTTAAGCCATTACAATCATCTTGGGGAACTTGAGAGCAGTTTAAAATGTCTTATTGTGCAGAAAGAAGAATATTTTGTTTAGTTATTTAACTCAAATACTCTCAGTCACTAAACTAAAAAAAAAAGTTCACAAGAAAAACACAATTTATCTCTGTTTTCTGAAAAGCAAAGAGCCCTTTTTCTCCAGTTTTAAGAAATGATATCTTTATTAATAAAACTGTGTGTTTGTGATCCTTTTGTAAATATTTATATCTTTTGGAGCATCAAATATGCTTCGGGCTGAAAGCTATGGAAAAGTTAACCCTCTGAACTCTAACTAGTTTCTGGGCATTCTGTTTGCTCCTGTCACATTTTTCTCCACTGGGGCTTCATTTTTCACTGCAATATAAAGTCCTGCACCTCAATGGAAACAGAACAACCATGACTAGAAGGAGATATTACTCAAAAATATCTTCTTTGCAGGATGACATAATTATAATGCCATAAATCGTAAAAAAAGAATTAAATAAAGTTGAATATTTTTGATTATTTATTTTACAAAAAATGGATCCAACTTGGAATCAACATGTGAAACATTTTTCAAAGTGCCCACAGGTGTTACCAATAACGATGACTCTACACACGCAGCTCACATTTTTCATTTGTTGACATAATTTCTTTTCATACATCTGTGGAATCAGAGTCTGCAGTTCGGCTGAAAAATCTCTAAATCTTTGTCACTCGTGGTTTACAGTTGCACCAAGGAGTGCAAAATTTCAGGCTTAGTTGTTGCTTAGTTTTGCTTCCATTATTTTTAGTTTACCTGATTTTTGCTTTCTTAATTTACTTAGTTTTTGCCTTTTTACATCTTATTTTTTATATTACATTTCTACATTTATATTAGTTTTTAAATCTCAGAATCTTCTAAGTGTACATTTAATGTCTAACTGTTGCACGAAGAGATGCATGTACATATTGAGGAATTTACAATAAGGCTGACTTTGACTTTAAATTTTGGCCATTTTTTAAAGATAAGAAGCCTTTCGAACCCGCAAGTGACTTTTGGAGTTCAGCTGGTTGAAGTAAATAAAAATATCGACCAGTATATGGGCAGTTTTGGTCTTTCTCTGAGAAGAAAATGTGCAATAAACCAGCAGTATCCTCTCTCGTCTCATTCCTTCTGCTCTAACACTCACTAGTTTGTACTGTACGTGTAGGAGAAATGTAGATTGTCTCATAAAGCAGTTTTTTTCTAACTGTGGCATCTAAATTCAGCATGATTCCCACATTCTAGACTCTAGATCACTTATCGACTCAGTCCTGCTTATAATGCCGAGCTATTACCTCCCTCTCACAAACAGTCATAAAGCAGGTCCAGCTGCAGGCCTCCCCTCCTCCAGGGATTCATTTAGGACTTGTCAGAAATCCCTTTACTCACACAGGACAGTGAGCACTACTGGCGTGTTCCTCTGTCACCTCCCAGCTCCCACAAAGACACTCCAAAGATGCGTTTGCTGCACTTACCGGCGACTTGGAACAAAAGCATGTCTGTGTTTGGCTTATTTGCATACACGGTTTGGTTTGTGCTGTTTGTCTGTTGGGGTCTCGCTGTGTACCGAAGGCTGAACGCTTCCATTGTGCCGATTAAATGTTTGCTTTAGAGATAAGGAGGCGCAGGCGAGGTATCGATCAGCGCTCATTAAAAACCTCGCACACATGTACACAAACACCTTCATATTTACAGCAAACACAGACGAATGTATTTGAGCTCCTTCCACCCGTTGGTCTCCTCCCAAAGCGAGAGGCTCTCAAAGCTCGTATTGACAGCTGACTTAAAACGCTTGTTGTCAGTGGACTTATCCATTAAGCTGTAACGCTGCTCCCTCTCCATATAGAGGCGCCGACCGGCCGAGGCCTTGAGCAGTGATTATGGTGTTGGGCAGTGGGAGCTGGGGGCTGCACTGTCATTAGTCTGGTTAATCAGAGCCTTGCTTCAGGTTAAGCTGCGCAGCCTCTGGAGACGGGCTGATGAGCTGAGAGCCGTGCCCAGCCTACAGTGCTGGGTTCTGGGTTCCCCTCGGCCCCGGCCTGCTCCAGCCAGTAATCTATAACTCTCCCCTGGAGCAATGCGAGCAGGCTCAGCCTCCCGGACAACACTGACACCCGATGCATGCTAATGAGACACACAATGTCACCGCACACACCTGTTCATGCACACTTTACCAACATCACTGCACTGTAAAACATCAGCAAGGAGTTTAGACAGGTAGCTTTTCAATGTTTCAGCAAGTTAATTAAAGCAGGGGTGACAATCTCATTTTAGTTCAGAGGTCACATGCAGCCTGATTTGATCTCAAGACCAGGAAAATCAGAGCATAACAAGCTACAATACCACTCAAACAGACAATTTCATGTTTCCATGAAAACTCACATTCTTAGCCATGTGCTAACATAACTGCACAAGGGTTTTCTAATGATCAATGAGCCTTTCAACACCATTAGCTAACACAATGTAACATTAGAACACAGGAGTGATGGTTGCGATACTATTAGTTAAAGTTGCTCTATATTAAAGTTGCTCTATATTAATTGAAGTTGCTCTAAATGAGTTAAAGTTGCTCCATATTAGATAAAGTTACTCTAAATAAGTGAAGGTTGACCTACACTACCATTCAAAAGTTTGGGCCCACAGACCGTATGTTTGACATCCCTGAATTAAAGTCTTACATGCCCCCATAGTTTCTGTTTTTCAGTTCAAAAATAAAGATGATTCATTTCACTTTGACTGTATAACTCTTGGTTTTAGGGCTCTTTTAAACTGTCTGAAAACCAGTGGACTGAAATGTTTGAGCTCTATGACTTTTGGTTAAAACCTGCACCTGCGTCGAATTCTTGTAAAGCTGGGAGGCTAGTTAGTTGTGGGCGAGCAAGCAGAATGGCAGAAGTAAATGTTTATATAGTTTAACAGTTTTGCTCTGTTTGTTACTGGTATAATACAATTAAATCACTTTTTTTATTATATCAAAGCAATTCAGTCCAAATAACTGCAGACTATTAATTGAACTCGCTGTAAATGGGAGCAACTTTACAGATTGACTTGACTCTCAAAAATGGCTTCAACAGCTGCTGCCGTAAGTTCTCAGTGTAAAATGGAGGAAAAACTCTTTAAACTTCAAACAGAAACTAAGTCTGTTTGTAAACTAGAAGATTCAACATAATATCTTCAGTTTACTGAACTTGTTTCTTGAAGTTACCTCAACTAGCTCCACTTTGAGCTAATTACCCAACTCAAGTGCATATAAGTCACATTTTTTTAAGCAGCAAAGGAACTTTCAAGTTGATTTATCCTAAAATAATTGACATTTTCTGCAAATTTGTTCTATTTTAAGCTCAAAAAACAAGCCGCTCCGTCTGTTTTTTTTTACCACCAGCAGTGACCTTGACTTAATGACCGATGTGATTCCACATCTAAATGCTTAACTACCCCTGTCCACGGAGCGGGGTAATAACCAGCTCAGCAGAATGAGTGTCTAATGACCACCGGGACCAACCTCACACTCCACACACAAACAAAGTCCCACGAGGCCTGGAGGGTCTCCGCCAGGCAGGGGACCCTCCGGGGAGTCGTACCTGAGCAGCCGGGCCTTCCATTGGCCGGCCTCCTCCATCCCGGCGTCCCCTGTGAGCTCATTAGCCCCGATCATAACCACTTCCCCATGTCTTACTTTACGCTCCATCCATCGCCACCCCTGCCACACACAAATTACGCCCTCCATCAGAACCGAGCGTGGATGTAAAGGACGAGGAAGGTCGACGACGAGCAAAAAGGGGGCGAGGAAGGATCTGGAAGGAGGTTAAGGAGTCGGGTGATGAAGTGGACGACCGGTTCCGCTCTTTTTTGCGACCCAGATGGGCTACGGGGGAGACAAAGCAGGCAGAGGCAGATAAAGAAAGAGCATTTAAAAGATGCTGCAGACACCGGAGGGACCCCCGGAGAGCTGCAGAATGGGACGAGACAACAAAGAGACCCCATCATCAGTTTAGTGAATAGATCTGTCTATCTAGCCCTTTTATCTCCCTCTGCTTTGCGTTTTTTTTTTTTATTATTATTATTTTATTTTTTCCACCCCCTCCCTCCCCCACCAACACCACCACCTCTCTTAATCAGCCTCTCATTGTGCCATTAGCCCAACCTGTAGTCTTAATCAGAGGCTTGGCACAGACACCGTCGCTATCCGCTGCCCTTCTCGCACAAACACTAAATAAACACATTTTAATGCGACACCAATCATGTCACCCACTCAATGAGCCCTCCCCCTCCTCCCCCTCCTCCCCCTCCTCCAAACACAACACATGGGAGGCTCGGCTCTCCCGTCCATCAGTCAGCCAACACAAAAATGATGTGTGTGTGCAGCTTTTCTGGTGTGTTTCCCAAAGGGGAGGGAGGATGATTTTAACTCGGTAACCTGCATCACCTCCTATCCCAAATCTCTGAATACCGTAACACACACACACACACACACACACACACACACACACACACACACACACACACACACGCACACACACACACACACACTCGCTCGTGCATGTCAGCCAGTGTGTATTGATAATGGCCATTAGCATATTTATGATCATTGCCAGCCTCTTATTGTTTGCTCGCTCCATTAATCTTCATCTGCTGCCTGCCGACTGACAGCTCAATCTAACAGGCCATCGCCGGGCGCAGACACGCACCGAGGATGCAGAGTTGTACATACTCGCATCAACAATCGAGGGGTTCATTGTCTCACGCGTACGCGCATCCACGAGGACGTCGTGATTGACATTCACCCCGGTGAGTGTAATCACCGGAGGTTATCCTCTCCAGCTGCGCGGGGGTCCGCCTGGCTTCTCCTCGCTGAGAGTTGCTTCTGGGCCGAAGGTGTGCGATGATGCCCTTTGATCAGTCGAGCTTCCACCTCCCCGTACGTCTGCCTCGACTCTCTCTCCTTCCACTGAAATGTGCGGTCCCAGCTCTGCGCCAGTCATTAAGTCGTCATTAAAGACCCCCAACCAGTCAGTCTAGCAGCGGAGCTTCACCCAGCAGACCCCTCAGGCTACCGTCTGCAAAAAGAAAAAAAAAATCCTGAAAAATGCAGTGAGTAAGAGAGCAGCAGAAATACTCAGGGTGCTAAACTATGCGGCTGCACTGTAAAAGAAAAAGCACATGAAAACATCGTGGAAAACATTCAAAACCTGTAAAAAACCTGCAAATGTATGGAAAACATTGATATTTTTAGCTGATGAAAACAAAGTAAAACAGTGTCATTAACAGTCACATTGTAACAGGATGAATTATAATATATAAAAAATCAAACGTTTTATGTGGACATTATTTACAGTTCTGACCACTTTTTTCCTGACTCTTTTTGACTTCTTTTTCTCTGATTTGCTCTGAGTTATTATCTATAAAATACCAGTTAAAAAGGTTTTCAGGCCTGAATATATATAATTTTTATTTTTAAGAATAATTGATAGTCTCAAAATAATTATATTTTTGCTGATTTAACTCTAAGACTAATTTTGCATTCAAATACAAATATTTGATGTGGACATTATATGCAGTTTTTACCCTTTTTTGCAGAAAACATATAATTTAATACTTTTTCTGTAATTTTTACTAGATAGTAATTTAATACAACTGGAAAAATCTGTAAAATGACTGACATTTTTTTGTTACCATTTTTCAATCCCTAATGTACATCATGTGCCATCTTAAATAATATAATATTTTCTGATTTAAATGCTGTAAAATTGTTACATTTTATGGTTAGAGAATGCGAATGTTTACAGATTTCTGATGTGTTACGGAATATTATTTCTAGGTATGCTCTGTTTTTATAGTCCAGATGTAAATTAAAACATTCTTCTGTGATTTGACGACATATTATCTGTACTTTAACAGCAAATGTCTGTAAAATACAAACAAAAATACAATTATTATTTATTAAAAAACTAATTTTTAGTCCTTTACATATATATAAAATCAACTAACAGCAATTATACATAATTTTTATTTCGTATAAGGCCAAATATCTGTAAAATAATTATATTTTTACTGATCGCAATACACACTGTAAAAGAACAATTATTTACATTTTGTTAAAATGCAGATTTTTGATGTCAGCATTATATTTATAGTTTTGTTGTTTATGGTTAAAATGTAAATTAATACTTTATTCTGTAATTTTACGAGACATTGTCTATGATTTAACAAAACAGGGAAAATCTGTCAAAAAAATGGAAATTGTTCCAAAAATTTACCATTAAAAGCTACTAAAATACATTTTTTACAGTGTGTGTGTGTGTGTGTGCGTGTGCGTGTGCGTGTGTGTGCGTGTGCGCGTATGTGTGATGACAGCATGCGGTTCGTGTGCGAGCGCTCGTGTAATGTGCACTCAAATGTTAATGTGTTTGTTTAAAGGCAGGATGACTGAGTGACTCACAGCTGATTACTGGCTGAATGAGTGCTGGAGCTGAGCCAAGTTCAATGGGAGGTCTGTTCTCCTGTTGCCTCTTCCTCTGCCTCCCCTCCCTCCCTCCCTCCCCCGTCCTCCTCCCCCTGCATCACCCTGCTGCTCCAGGAAGACCAACCTGGGAGTCAGGATATCTGTCTGTGTGAAGACGTTCACTAATCCGGGACATAAATTTAACATCGAAGATGAATTAAAGCACAAAGTCCACAACATACATAGTTACATGCATATAGACAGTATACTGTAATATCAATAAAAGGCCAAATGATTACAAATTATATCACCTTTGCATCACTTCTATGTAAAGCAGGATAATATTTGCTGTTATGTAAAATTAAAAACTAACAGTTTAGATTTACTATATAAAAAATACAGGCCTCAAAGTAGGAAATCAATGCAGCAAAAGTCAGTTCATTTTGAATTACTGAGATTCTAGTCTTTAAATCTTTATTTCTAAAGATGAACCTAATCCTCCTCAGCATGGAGGAAATTAAATATCTACAGAGATGTTCTGTCTTTCTTCAGAAACAACTTTTTTTTTTTAAGCAGCTTTTTGTTGGAGGGGTTAGCTTCTTCTGACTTTCTCTTTAAAATACCCCAAAGATGTTCTGTTGGATTCAAGTCAGACAACATACGTAGTTTTCACTTCTTCAGAAACTCATGTCTGATTTAGTTGTTTGGATGGTTCTCATGCTGGAATGTTCCTCTTCTTCAAGCTTCTGCAGACTGGGGGTCATCTTGTCAGCCAGTATTTTTGTAAATCCATAGACTTAATATAAACGTCACCATTTGCTCTCATGCAGCCTCATATCATCATTCTTCCACCTCCATGCTTCACTGTCAGAACTATGCATCCACTGTGGTAGTCCTGGTCAGGTTCACACCAAACATGCTGGACTCCATCTGAGAACAACAAATTTATCTTCATCTGACCAAAGAATGTTCTCCCAACATTCATCAAGCTTATTTTCATATTGTTTATCAAGGTTTAATCCAGCTAAAGAAAACCACAGTGCAGGAAAAACATTTTTCCCCAAGTTTTTCTGTTACGAAAACTCTGATTTCAATTGATAACTCCTGTACCAAATGTGAAGCAGCTGCTGTGTGTTTTTCACATCTAGATTGTGAAAGTAGTTCACTGTCTGTGGAGTTATTTTAGGAAGACGACCACTGCAGCCATGATTAGTGCTACTATGACTCCTTCTGTACCTCCTGGTTACTGCTACAACTGTGTTTCTACTGATTTTTAACTGATCTTTCTGCATCCTTTACCATTTTTGTGAAGTCTCACAATTGGACTTCCCAGTATCTCTGCCCATTCTTTTCCACATAGAGCCATGATGCAGACATGCAGACAGACGTAGCACATAGATACAAAAATGTTGAAGTTCTGCTGGGAACTTTAACCATGTTCATGCCGTTTGACTGGAAATTACAGTTTGTCCGTCTATCCAACTTGCCTTAGCAACATCTCACTTAGGTGCCTGACAACCTCAACTAGACTCCATGAAGTCACTGCTGTTGCTTTTAAAGCTAAAATATGTCCCCCCTCTAGTGTCTGTTTATCCTTTAAAGTTTTAAAGAAGCTAAAGCAGTTTAGTCTGTATGTCAGTGGTTTGGCTTAAACCTCTGCAGAGATTATCTTCATTAAGCTACTAAACAGCAGGAAAGTTTGCCGTACCAATTGTGGAGTGGATTTATGACGCTACCAGAGAGAATCCAAACATTCCTGATGCCTTCATTAAAGCTTCAAACTGTGCTATAATAACTGTGATGCACTTTTATACCATCATAGGAAACTGTCTTGTTTTGGTGATGGGAACACAAAGTGGTAACAGCCAGGTAAAACTGTGACATGTTCAAATAATATTCACACACCAGAACTGTGTCTTGGTTTAAATAAAACTTTAACAGAAAACATTAAGCAATCTGTAGCTATGTGGAAACTTTGATGGCTATTTAATCCCTTCATTAATTGAGACACTTAGGCTCCAAATCACCATTTACAGGGAATTTTTATTTGACCGATAGGTTTCTTGTGGCTGGAAATGACATAAACAAGCGGCAAAAGACGGCAAAACATTGGGTTGCAATTAATTAGCAACTAACTAAAGACCTACTGCATCAGCTGTTCTTAATTTATAGTGTATTAGAGCATTGTAGAAATTACCGGGAACATTTAAATTGGTTAGAAGCTGCGTTTATTCACAAAACTGAACCAAAGTCAAGAGTATGAATAGTTTCGGATGTGCCATTTTTACTTAAAATGCTTTAAAAACGCACAGAAATTGTTAAAATTAATAAATAACAGGTCTAACACAATGACTTACTGCCTTTTGTCACTTATTTATGTAATTTCCAGCTCGAAGAAACCCATTGGTGAAATAAAAATCTAAATTTGCATGAATATTTAGGGGCAAAACTGCGTATTCTTTTATTTTTCATTGTATTTCTTATCTAACTCCACATGATCAATGCTGTGTGAACATTTTGTCATAACTTTGGATCTGAACCAAGACCAAAGAATTATTAATAAACCTGCTGTGAATGAGACGGTGTTGGAAATCTATGGACCCATTCGTCTTTAAGGATGTTTCAAAGCACAATATACAGGATCGAACGAGTCATAACGCTTCTCTTTTCTTCGGCCATAAAGCTGCTTTTATAGAGCCGATCTATAATATTTCACTGGTGGAGATTATAGAAGTTTTATTGTGATCTCCCACAGAGAGAAGAGTTTTATGGAGCTTTAGTAAATCACTCCTTTTCTTTGTGATATTGGCTTCTGGGCCTGTTTGCCAGTGTGTGAGTGTGAGAGTTGTGCAGCGTTAACATTTATGGTCTGTAAGCTAATATATTGGAGTAGTTTATGGAAGCAGTAAAGTGTGAAATACATAATTTGCTAACATGTACCATGTAAAACGGCTCTTAAAGATGAGCTGTGAATACAAATGCAGCGCCTCTATTGTCTGAGCAGATTCTATCATTCATGAGGAGGAAAGCTCTGCATTTATCTAACAGTAAAACTCCTCCTGGTGCAAAATGCTAAAATATTTGGAGCTACAAGAAGGGCAATGTTATATTACATTAGTGCATCACTAAAAGCTGAGGAATATATCATGTCGTAGGAGATTTTTTTTGCTTTGTTTATGGATTCTTTCTCCACTGATGTCTGACTAAATCATCGTTCAATATGTTTGTGTTTGATAAATTAGGCTTAAAAGTACAGAATTTTGTACTAAAAATAAAGATTCAACCTTTTATCTCATTGATTTGTTAAAATTACAGACACACTAAACCTGTTTTCTGCTGCTTCATATCCACAGTAACTGGACTGGACTGAACTTGTATAAAGGTTAATAATAACCGTTTTTCCTCTACTGTAGAAATATATACTACAAATTCCTACTGGGTCACCTCTGAGTTATTGTGCTAACCACAGGCTTTGTAATTTAGAGACTCTCACATTGCCGCTACATAGAATTGGTGGGAAGTAACTAAGTACATTTAGTCAAATACTATGCTTAAGTACAAATTTGAGATTCTTGTGCTCTATTTTAACAATTTTCATTATACTAGTATCATAATTTACATTTTATGCTAGCGGAATATGGTAGTTAAGCATTTAAAGTACAACATATAGCTGAAAATTAAACAAATTTCCATAGACTGTATGGAAACGCTGCATTGAAAGGCCTGAAACGTGAATCCAACGCTAAAGCTCGTTAAACTTGCATTCCTTCTACCAGTCAGCAGGTGGCGACTCCTTTGGTTGTACAATGAAGTGGAACTGTAAGAAGTCTATGAAAAAACGACCATACTTCTCACCTGATTTGTTACCTCAGTAAACTTTTTTCTTATTTTTTTCTTAGTTTATGGTCTCAATTGCTAGTTTCAAGTCTCCTTAGATACAATATGATGTTCATAGCCAAACGCCGAATTTGCAAACAGCAGAAGAAAAGGAGAATGTGACCTGAGAAGATGGCTATATTTCAAACATGATGTTGTAAAACGGTAGTCCACAAACCTCACGGTCACTATGTGCATCTTTTAAGTGACATTTTGAATTTGTAAAAACAGATTTAAAAGTTGCTTTGTGTGGATCTATATCCACTGTAAAAACTAAAATTAAAACAAAAAGTCTGTATAAAGTGTACGGTGAAAGTCTAGCACTCCTGTGGCCAGAAAAAAATATGCTGAAAATGATACATTAAAAAATTGGGAAATAAAAACCAAAACACTCAAGACCTGGCATTTACCAGAAAAAAAAAACATGTTAATGAGCAATACATTAAAAATAAAATTTTTTTTTACAAATGTGTGAAAATCTGGCAACCTCACTACCAGAAAAAAATATGGTAAATGGTACATTTAAAAACAAAAATCAAACACAGGTAACTCTGAAAATCTGTCTTGCTACCAGAATAAATATGCTAATAATGGTAAATTACAAAAAACTGTTACTGAATGTACCACCAATACAGTACGCAGCTGTTATTTACCAGTAACAGAGCTTTTCTTCCAAGGTAATTATTGCAATTTAATGAAAATACAATTAAAAACATAATAATGTCACTTTAAAAATAGCAACCACCTGTAAATAACAGGCAAATTAAAGGAGAATTAAACATCATCAACTCAATAATAACAGAAAATATAAAAATTTTGATCAAAAATACAACAAAAAATGTTCAATTTAACATTAAAATCACTTTACTAGTATGCATGGTAATCTAAATGTGCAATATATAAAGTATTTCTCTTCAAAAATGCAATAAAGAGAGATGTTTTACGCTGCTAGACTTGTTTTTTGATATATTGCCGCTGGCTTCTTGGAATCATTTAAAGTTATAATTATATTGTTCATGAAAATGTTATTATTTTTGCTATCTGGCTTCTGTGGAATTTTAAAAGTTTCTTAGAAATGATCTTGTTCTAATTTAGGTTGTGTCTAACAGTTTTCCCTTGATATCCCCCAGTCGGATCCACCTTCAGCCGCTCTAAACACCACGCAGTAAATACACAATGTTTACATCTCGAGTACGTTTCTGTTTTCAGGTCAATGAGTCGGTGACCTGGTTAGTGTGCAGGAGGAAGACTTCCGATTGATGCATTAACACTAACGCTGCTTCTCTCATCATCAGCTCCATTTAGCCGATGATTAACTCCCAATCACACGGCGTGATTAAAAGTCAGAGTAAAAATATTCCATACATATTTAATATTCCACTAACAAGGAACCCAGCTCCCAAACTGCCAGCAAAATAGATATACACCCGTAACACGCACACACTCCCACATACATCTCACCGTTCCTCGCCTGAAAACACACACCTAAACATTTCACGGCTATCTCCCCCACACCCCGGCGAGGGCTAGGTGGAATTAGAAAACCAACCCCGCGGTCTCATTAATTAATTAAACATCGTGTGCCAGTGGCACCTGGGTACCGGTTATCACTGCCACTCAGACACACCGTGATCTCAATAACCACCCCACCACAGGGCAGAAGGAGAGGGGAGGTGGGGGAGGACGGGAGGGAAGGGATGTCGAATCTTCTCTCACAACTTTGAGGGTAAAAAACTGTTTCTTTAAACAGCGAGGAAACCAGGAGGAGACGGAAAAGAGAACTCAGACACCGTGTTTCTGCGGTAAAGTGGGACACATTTCCTCCGAATGCAGCCTGATGAGTGTTTACTGCTGTGTTTTTGTTTGTGCCTCTTTGCCTCCCTTACGGGCTCCACAGGACCTTTTTATCATCTGGCCTAGCAGGGCCCCTAAATCACTGCAGCGACTCCCTCCTCATCATCTGCTCTTAATACCTCCGCATGAGGAAACGCTGCACGAACACACAAACGCTTCCGCTTTCATTCTTGGCCCATTAGCATTTTGCATTGTTAAAACTGTCAGTGGCTTGTGGGTTCATTTGTATGAGTGCATACTCTGTATATCGTGGATGCAATTTTAACCATTTTTCAATCCGACAGTGCCTCCTAAAGGGTTTCAAAAGCCAAATGTTTCAATCCTAATGTACAGTATACAACAGAAGTGTGTATATGTGCAAAATCGCTTTTGAAAAACGCATCACAACTTGATAATTACATTATTTCTAAGTTCAACTTGTCAGGAGGGGTTGAGTTTTAAGATCCTAGGAGCAGCCATTAATACGACGAGCAGAGTATCTTGCATTTAAAGGCAATAGTTTGGATTATCAATTAATTTTCCCTTAAATTATCAAGATTCCATGGTTATAAAAAGATAGGTTATTGTGTGCATGCTTATTTCTTCCTAAACTCTACATTTTTAACCTAGCACCTTACCAAGTGCCAGAACCATTGGAGGAAAGCTACCGTTAACAGGAGTGACTGATAGATTAATTAACTACAAAGGCCACTCAGTCAGGTTAACTATTACAGTAAGAGGGATAGACGTCTGGATGTAGGCAGTTCAAAGCTTGGCGAGTTTCCTCAACACCAGCTTAAGTTGTTTCTCAGAAAACTAACCCTAAAAATGGAGCGCTGGTCCAGTGACCCTTTCATCAGGGTAATACTGCCACGGGTCAACAAAGTGTAGGAGATTCGGTCATGAACAAAACTTTAGAGAGATTACACTGAAAATACAAGACCCAAAAATGAATTTACCTGAACAGCAAAACTGTTTCAGTTTCCGATCTATGAGCTGTCCGTCTGCATCATGGCTCCACGGGGATCAGAACTGAAATAAGAACTGAAAAATCTGACTGTGAGACTTCACAAAGATGGAAAAGGACACGGGGTGATCAAGTAAGTATCAGTAGAAACACAGTTGCAGCTATAAGTTCACAAAACTACCTTAAAATGGGCAGCATGGTATCTTATTTGGAATAATATTTAGCTATTTGACTGATTATCAACCACAAACTGAGCAGCAACAGATCAAACAACCAACAAAAAAAAATCAAATGTCAGGTGTTTAAAACTAGTACATCCAACCAATCCTGAATATTAAATCACAATATCAACATACTTTATTCTCTTTGCAATCATCAGGCTAACATATAGGCATTGACTGGAGCTGCATCACTGTGATATTCCGTACGCCAGACCTTAGTATCTATTTTAAATTAAACCGTGGCCACCAGCACTAATTGGACCTATAGGGACAAAGAACTTGGAGTTCTGAAAAACAAGTGCTATCACTTGGTTTCTGTGCTTTTCAGCTTTGGAAACTGACTCTGAAGAAATGTCTGAATCAATGGGAGGTATGGGAACTGAAAACTTGATGCAGGTGAAGCACACAACTTCAACAAACTGAAGTAAATCACAGAAAATATTACAGACTGACGCTCACCTGAGTCTGCCTGAAGTTATTATTATGATAGAGCATATATAAGAATAACAGGTAACATTAGGCTCCAAACACTTGCAGTCAACTGATAAAGCTGTTTTAACTGTTACAGCATCAGCAAGTTTTACTGAATTTCACCAAAAATATAATAATTTTACAGATATTTCCTGGTATTTTCTCAGTTTTCAAATGTTACAGTATTTCATCTTTTTCTAAAGTGTTTTTTCCTCACACCCTTACTTCCAGATTTTCTCTCTTTTTTTGTGCAGTTCTATTTTGATGCATGATCCCAAACTTGAGCAATTCATACTTTTAATCCTCCTCATTGTTACATGTTTTGATTTCGTGTCCACCCTGTTCTTATTTCCCATGCTTTTATGATAAATATCAATAGCTTCTCTGCTCAACTGAAGGAATAAATCGAGGGAAAAGAAAGAAACTAGTTTGCTGCTCTTTTCTCTTCAGAGTGTGTCCACAGCAGAGATGGACTTGCTTGACTGTCTCTCTGGGGCATTTATGTTGGAGAAGGCCTTGTTATCCATTTTAGGGTGGGAGTTAAGAAGCTGAGATGATTTTTAGGTGCCTGTTTTCTCTTCTAAGGGGTTTGTTCTTTCTGCCACCTAAAAATATTGCAGTTTTATTTCAGTAATCTTCTTCATTCATGCCACAGCTTCTTTCAGCTGACGACTCTGAGGTCAGAAAGCGACGGTGTTCTGAAGACGACCAGAATGTGCAAGCAGCGACACCAAAGTGCCTCAAAACAACAAATACAACGTGGCTCCATCTCCGCAGGAGATTCTGAAGCTCTGCTTGGAGGCTTTTCTGCAGCAGGAGTTTAAATATGACCTGGTGAACTTCAGCAACAAGCATTTGGCCACGTTAGTTTGAGCTGTTTGCAAACAGGTAGGTGAGAGTGACTCAGTGGAGCAGCGTTAGACCTATAAACAGTCAACCAGTCAGAGAATACAGAGATAACTGACGGAAAATAATTCAGTATTTAGTACTTAAGATGTCTCTAAAGCAAAAATGCCAAACATTTGATGACATTTGACAGTCTTTCACACTTGATGTACAAGGCTGAGTATCTGCTGCTGCACAAATAAGCATCAACTGCAAAAAATAAAGGTGAGCAGTGACTAAAACATTCTATGAATTCACCTTATCCTCTGGAAAACATGTAGAAATTCACAGACTGTTCTGTGCATGAGCACCTTTGTGCTGCTAGACTAGTGTTGCGTGAATCAGTCTAAGCTATTTTGTGTTTTTTACCCCATCTACAGTGTACAAACATTTATTTAAGCACACAGAACTGCATGATTCCACTCTAAAAAATATTAAAAGGAGCTTTTATCACCACTTAATTAAAAGCATGGTTACAAAATATCTATAAAAAAGTAAGATTTACGTATTTACGGGAAGATTTTAGTTCAGAACAAAAACCAGAACCATGTTTCACTTCACACAAACTAAAATCTATCGGCCTGTTATCACATTTTTGTTCCATCTGCAGCCAATTTTATCAACATTTGACTCGAGTCGCTGCAGTTTGAGGAATTTTCTTTGACATTTTACCATTTTTTGCAGAACACTTGTTGCTCAAACGTGTGGCTGTGGTCCAGTCTGGTTGGTTTAAAAATAAAATAAAGCTCTGTATGACCTGTAGTTAATCTAATGTAAATGCTTGCAACTACTTAAGTTGCAAATATTATTCCGCGTTGGGTTGACATGAAAATGTTGCATCAACTAAATATTGTGTGTAATTAAAACTCAACTTTCTGCATTAGTTGAATTAAAACTAAATTGAAGTTAGGGTAACTGGTAAGTGGCTTGATAACTTCATTTGTCCTTCAATTTTAGCTCAGGGTTTGAAGTCTTCATGCAAACCTTAACATGCTTGGACAATTTTAGATATTTAATACTGATAATCAAAAAAAAAAAAAAATCAGTGTAGTGAAAAAATAATAATTCTCCTAAGTTGGCGTACTTGAAAATAATTTCAAATGTTGTCATAATTCAGTAAGAATGACATAAACTGGCCAAAACACTATTTTTGATATGAAAAAAATCTTTTTTACACCCCAAATTTAATGTCCCAGTTTTTTTTCCTAGATTACCTTTAAGAAAAAGAATGAAGACTACAACTTCAACTGTTGAAGTGATAATGCAGCAGCAGCGGTGGATAAAAACAGAAACTTGATCTTTCTGCTTCTGTCAAACTGCCTTTTGTTAATGAGCAAAATAAAACTCTTTTTGCTGCTGCTTTGTCTGTTTCACGTAACAACCTGATCTGTCCGCAGCATCAACAATGTTCCTCCATGTTCACCCACAAAATCCTTAGCTATTAAAGGCCAAAAAACAAGCCAAACTTGCCAACAAAGCAAACCCACCAACTCAGTAAACTATGCTTCCTCGTGTTTATTAAAACTTCAAGAATGTCAATAAGAGCATTTCTATACAGCAGGAAGGCTGAGGAGGCCAGACACAACGACCTTCTGCTATTCTCCTCGTTGATAATGACCCAGACAGAGGCACACTGCCCATCAGCCAGACCTCTAATAAAGCCAAACACTCTCTATCATCTGCTAATAACCTCCACGCAGTGGCAGGAGTCATGGACAGGCCAGCGTCTTCTGAATGCGAGGAGGGGAACAAAGCTCTGGGCGGACAGGAAGTAGTGGAAAGCATCCCGTCCATCGATCTGAGAGTGTGATAACTACATTCTTGGTCTTCGTCCCCAAAACACACAAAGACAAAGACTACTGTTGTAAAAACACACACACAGTGCAGAACATCTCACTCTAACAATCAATCCTTTTCATTTGCGAGGCTCCTGGTTGCCACGTGCACACTTGCAGGGGGAGTTATTTTTTCCAGAGATAGGACAGGTAAACTCGTTACTCTTTTCTTAATTGGTACAGAGATTCCGTCCTTTTTTCCCCCTCGCAGCAACCCCTCCAGGGGAATGCTGATTAATTGTCCTCTAAGTCCTCATAATACCCCCCCTACATCCCTGCACATAAACACATACATCCTCTGTTAGGAGAATCCAGTCAGTTTCAAAGTTCAGCAGAGTATCGTTTTTCACGCTGCTTCTCCTGCAGCCTTCACATCATTGGCTCAGTCTGACTATGCAGCCGTACAGCTGGTCTGAAAAGGCCTGCAGAGAGAACTTATCTCGCACCCTCTTCCTCCCAGCTTGTCCCATGTCCCTGCGGAGGTTCGGCTGCCTCACCAGCCTCTCCATGGCCCCGGAGAAGGCCTCGGCCGTGGGCTCGCAAAGAAACCCAGTCTCCCCGTCTGCCACGCTCTCCAGGGGACCCCCAGAGTTCACCGCGATAACGGGGCAGCAGCAGTACATGGCTTCGACGGGAACTATCCCAAAATGCTCTCTGCTGGGGGTGTAGAGCACCGCGGCGCTCCCTCGAAGCAGCGCCACCTTCAGGGAGTCGGAGGGGGAACGCAGAAAGGTGACACAGTCCTCCAAGTGGAGCTGTGCTGCTAGCTCTTTGAGTTCAGCGTAGTGCTGAACGTTCTCGGTAACTCGGTCGTCGTAGCCTCCCGCCACCACCAGGTGAACGCCGGCGCTCAGGCCTGCAGGGAGGCTGCTCCTCAGGGCCGCCAGAGCCTCCAGAGCCAGGCCCAAATTCTTCTTCCTCTCATATCGGTTCAGAGAGAGAAACAGGCAGGAGGTTCCCTCAGGGAGGAGCCCTTCCAGGCCTTGAGCCTCGGCGGACAGCTGGTCAAAGGTTCTCGTGTTGAGGGAGGGATAGAGGACGTCTGTCTGGACTCCGCTCAGACTACGAAAGGTCTCCCTGAAGATGCCTGCGGTGAACTGGCTGTTTACCAGAATCTACGGGGACGTACAGAGAGATTAGTTCATAAGGATCTCACATATATCACAGGTGTGTTAATTCCTTATGAGTCGGAGAGCAGCCCGAGGTCTGTGATTATCCTAAAGTCTAGACTAAAATCGAAATGTCATCTCATTTCTGTCAGGGCCCTGAGCTTTTACAACAGCTCGCCTGTGGAGAGTGTTTTAAATATGGTTTGTTGGAGCTGTTTCAACTCCAAATAATACACCTTGGATTTGAATTTATTCCACTACGCGATAGTTTAAGTAGTTACGGAGAACCAAACTGTTTGGAAAGAGACTCTTCACCTCTCTTAACCACACACAGCAAAAACAACAGAATGAGATAAATACGCTGCAGTTTTTAATAAACGTGCGGTTGCAGTCTTTTGTTTTGCATGCATAAAAGCAGACACAAAGAATGTATTTTTGTGTTAATCACAGGTTTGTATGAAGTGCAGCAATGAAACTAACTTGCATCCTGCACTGTTACAAGTTTCGTGTCTGTTTCCCACTAATATAAAAAATACATTTGCATGCATGTTTTATGTACATATACTGTGCAGTGACCCATATAAATACAGTTTGATAATATTTACTACTCAATCAAATAAACAAATATTAATTCCCGCTGCATATGAGATGATCTGTAAGAAATTATGACATTAAAATGATCTGACACCAGTGTGCAAGAGTGCTGTTCTTAATCTTTTATTCTCCGTTTTACAGATTTTCTGTTTAGTCAGTGATTTACTGCCTTAGCTGCTATAAAGCTTTTAATGTACATATACATGACTGTGCAGATTTTAGGCATTACACGTAAAGAGGATAGTTTAGGTTGGTAAAAAAGGCACGCTATCTTTAGGAGAAAAAAACCCACCAAAATTACACCAACTATTAAAGTCGAAAAAAAATGTAAAAAGAGAACAAATTTGGACATTTTCAACTTTTCAAGTGTCCTTGAACTAATCATTTGTCACACGCAGTTCCATTAGTAAAATTAACCAAATCTGAGCTGAAATTTGTGATATTTTGAGACATGTGAACCGCATCTCATTATCATTTAAAAATTCACCCAAAATAAACCCTTCAAACAGAAAAATAAAATAAAATTCTGCTCTTTCAAGTACAAGTGAGAAGCCATGACTGACCAACAATCACAGGACAAAAAACTGAAGCATATTTAACTGAGCTGTAGGCTGAGTTCTCTCTACTTCTAGTCACAGTTGCTCTGTTTCCATAGAGCTGCAGGACGTTATATTGCAGTTAAAAATGAATCCACTGTGGGCTAATATGTAACAGGAGCCAAACAAAACAAAACACCAAGAAACTGCTAGGAGTTCATAGGGTTAAACAGAGCAGTAATTTAATTATGACATACTAATTATAACAAATTAGTTAAATCTTCCCTGCAGCTCCGTTTTAAATATTTTCCTCTTTTCTTTCTCAGCCATTGTGCCAACTAGTGTAATCAACATCGAATTGATTTAATTTTAAAGGAAATGGTGTGACTGCATGGAGCATGTAAATAAAATTCATCACAATACAGGCAGTGTTTTGTTCTGTGTTTACTCCGCATGTTTTTTTTTTTTAATCGTGGTGTGAATGAAATCTATGGTTCAGTAGCACCTCCTACCTCCAGCTGTTACGTACCATATCAGCCATGCCCGTGGTGCGTTCCTCCATCCAGTCGATGGGAGCTCGGTAAAGCTTCTTCAGGGCCGACTTCCTCTGGGTCAGCAGCTGATCTGGGAAGTGACAGTAGAACAGAACCTTCTTCCTGTGGCGGGACAGTCGCAGCACCGGGATGCACACTGACACCTGTGGTCATTAAATTACAATCTTTACAGGTTCTCCCAGAACTTACCATCTAATACAGCAGCTATGAAGTGGCACACAGCGTCTTTTTCAGACATGTAATACGTAACATTACTGCTTCACCAGTCTTTAGTCGCATTTTATAGACCAAACAACAAAATCAATTAATTGAAAAAATAATCAACGACTTAATTGGCTGTGAATATAATCATGAGTGCAGCTTTAGTATGTTTGTGTGAAAGAAAATAACTTAGAAATTAAGAAAGAGACTGAGAGTGTCCGCCTCATGTTCAGGTATTCTAACAGGGTGTGACACTAAAAGGAAACAGACTGCTGTTGACAACAGAAGCTTTTCTCTGAGAGTGACAGTCATGTATGAGAAGAAAGACAGATAACTGAGAGCTGTTACTGTGCGACAACATTCACCTGATCACAGAAGATGACATCGTACTCCACCCCACTGAGGAACACCAAGTAGAAAGCGACATAGATCATCCTCAGGTAGGCACAAAGGGCATGCAGGTAGCCAAACACACTGGTGGGCAACCAATCACCCACACACTCCTGATATAATAGAATAATAATAGAAACAATGAAATCATGAGTGTGTCTTTAAAAATAACTATCTTTTTGCATCTTTAAGGAACAATTTTCTGTAGTTAGGTGTGTGTTAACGTACCACATGCAGGTCTGGGTCCAGGGTCTCAGAGAAGCAGTGTGTTGGGTCATAGTGGGCCGTCCAGATCTGAACGCTGCATCCCTGAGACTTCAGAGCAACAGCAGCATCCACCACCAGCCGCTCTGCTCCACCGATACCAAGGTCTGGATGCAGAAACACCACCCGCACCATCCTGCACACAGGAATGGATACAGTTACAATACAATTTGGCATATGTTCTCCAGCGAAGAAAACGCTAGTATGCAAATTAGGTTTTAAATACAGTAAAACAAATGAAACATCACTGCATCATGTGAAATGAGAGACAGAATAATGAGCATTCACAGATGACAAATAAACAGTCCAAATACAGCCGAAATCAGAAATACACAGCACATATTTAGAGTAGAATGACTGACTGTCTCAACCTGTGAGAGACAACCAAGAGAAAATAATTCTCTGGGCCATTCAAACAATCTAAAACTTGATGTTAATGACAACAACAAACAACTCTCTTTGGCAGAAGGAAACTGGGATTCATTAATCTATTCTCTGATGCCAACAAAGAGAGCAAATCTGTAGAGAAGTGCTTAAACTTGAAGAATTAGTCCTTTTGGTTTTGTAACATAATTAAATTCATAATATTTATCCCTGAAAGCAGTAAAGAAATCTTTACTTAACAAAAAATACACCTACAATATACAAGACAAGTGAGTATCCCCTGCGAAACATCAGCTAAATGTCACATGATTTACAATTGTATCACCTCTCATCAGCTGCATTATTTCTAAGCTATGCGGTATAGTGTTTTATGTTAGGAACACTAAAAAAACAAATACTTTAGAAAGACAATACAAATACAGATGCCACAGCAGAAACTTGGTTTAATTAAAATTAATAAACCTGAAATGAGCTGTAAACACCAGAACTTTCTCAGTTTTAGATCCATGAACTGTGTCTATCTGCATGTCTGCATCATGGCTCCACATAGAAAATAACTGAACAGAGGGGCTGCAAAATCTGATTGTGTGGTTTCACAAAGATGGAAAAGGATGCACAGAATGCATAAACCGGCTCCGAAAAATAGCTTCAGACTTGGTACACAGGTTATGAATAGAAATCAGAATTTCTGTGACAGCTCAGACAGTGCACAACATCAATCTCTGTGGACAGTGTCCCAGAAGAAAAGAGACTTGCTTGATTTTTGTCACTAAACTGCAAGATTAAATTTTGTTAAAAACATGAAAAGAAGCCTGATGGATGCTGGGAGCACATCATTTGGTCAAATGAGACAAAGATAAATGTGTTGGACTCAGATGGGTTCCAGCATGTTTGGTGTGAACCTGACCAGGACTACCATAGCGAATGCATAGTCCTGACAGTGAAGCACAAAGTTGGGAGTGTGATGATATGAGGCTGCATGACTACAAAAGGTGTTGGTGAGATGATATTAATCGATGCACCATGAATGTATGACGATAAAACACAAAACTGGCTCACAAGACGGTTTAAGAAGAGGAATGTTCAGGCATGAGAACCATTCACAGCACAAAATTACTCAAGAGTTTCTACAGAAGAATGAATGGGTATTTCAGACAGATATGTAGAGCAACACAACCCTACTGATGAAATTAAAAGTAATACAAGTATTGAGACCATTTTCAGTCATTTGACATTTCAGTGATATTCTAGAGATGTATTCACTTCTGCTGAATTCCATACATCTACTGCAAACCACCCTACCTGTCAGAACGTCCATAATAAACCCAAGATAAAGAGACCCTTTAGCTAGTTCGCAATAATTGGAAAGAGGTCAAACTGATGTGTAAAGCTGCAGTAGTGTGTTTACAGATACTAGCTTAAGTGGCTAATATAACCATTAGCCGGTTAAGACAGCTACAACTAGCGAACAGTCATCTTTGTAACTGAGCAGCACAACCGCATGTCGGTGCAATTTAATTAGAATACAGTTCTGTTTACCTTGGGCTCTCTTCACTACCTTCTCCAAGTTGGAAACCAGTGATTATGCTCCTCTAGCTGCCGATAACAAGTGTCAAGAAACTGGGCAGTTTAAACGCCATTTTGGCTGAAAACGACCGTTGAAATCAAGCAACCTGCGCTTCGTGTTTGAGCCACTATGGCGCCTGTTTCCTCCGATGAGACGCTTCCTGTGAGACACGTCTCCTTCGAAATCAAGGCGGATCATTTATCTGCCTTTGAATTAATGTACATATTTTGACATAAATTAAAGATATTAAAAGAAAGATTTTTTCTAAAAATATATGATACTGTAATGACTAAAAACAAGCGCCTAAAATAAAGTTTTAGACAATTTATTTCTGTGTTGAAAGTGATCGGCCGGTCAGGCTTCTCCTCGGTCACCCTCGCTGGTCTTGCGTTTCGCCGTCGTGTCCTTTTTAGATCCGCGTCAGCTTTGTGGGTTCCCTTCTCAAGTTTTGACCAAATCACACATCGGCTGTCTGCTGGACATCAGCGTGAAGAAGGTCTCAGGGTTTCATCTCGAATCAGGACAAATTTAACAAAATGGTAAGATTCACACAGTTTCATTTCAAAGTGTTACAGCTGCTAATGCTAACCGGCTCCACTGCATTCATTCAGACCTCAGTTAACGTTTTGCTATGTTTAGCCAACATGCTAACTTAGCTCATAAGCTGTGGACGTGGCTGCTTGTCTGCAACTCAAACTGTCTCTAAACACACATTTGAAGCTGCTCCAGCAACTTATTAACTAATTATAAATGTTTATAAGTGCATTAGGTGGATTTTGAAGTCTTAATTGATGTTGAAAACACCACTGTAGCACTCAGGAAAGGCCTGTCCATTAGTCTCTGGCATAAATATACTGTACAGTTAGATCAGAGTTAAATAGTGTTGTCATATCAAAATTTTGACTTTAATACAATACCTGTCGAAATATTCCAATATACTGAAACCATTCTATACCAAAAACCTAAAACAAAAGGAAAACTAACAGAATAGTAGATGACACCTCAAATTTACTGTTGTTTTTTAGCAATTATGACAGAGTGAATCACTGTACCTTATTATGTTCATATTAACTAGAGCTGCATTAACTCTTTATTAAGATCAGCTGTTTATACATTCACGTCTCTCCACCTTTATGTCACACGGCTGCTTATAAAAGAATAAATCCCTGCAGAAATCAGCGTAGCAGAACTTTAGCGCACATTTTAATCTCCCGTTTTCTTCTGCAGGAACTCAGTTAATCATTTACATTTATTTCAGTTCTGCAAATTTGTGAACACCTCACTTTTAGCAGCATGAAGGAATGTGAGTTATCATTGTAAAAGCTCAAGGCTAAATGATCATTGCTCTCAAGTACCTCACCAGACTGATGGAGAGAAAACATTTTGCTTATCGCCAAATTTTACAACCATTTTTTAACCTGTAGCTCTTTGAATCCTTTGAACAACTTGACATGTCTGTCGGCGAGACACATAAGCGGAATAATTCCATATGTCACTTTGTGCGGCTGTGTTAGCATCAGTGTTAAGAGGCCAGAATGAAAAATCATCACTTAAATATTGGTACAAATAAAAATACAGTGTAGAATCATTTTTAATGCCAAGGAATCACAATACTTTTCTTGTGCTGGTATACCATGCCGCACTAATTAGGTGGAGAATTACAACTTGGCCTTCTTCAACCATTTCTGACATTCATACACTGCACAGTTCAGAGTCTAATGTAAGTTTCATTCTTAAATCTCCCTATCTAAATGTTATAGGTTTGTTTTAGCTGTGAGCCATGACAGACAGCAAGAAAGAGGATGTTCCTGCTTTGAATCCTGCTCTTAAGTTTAAAATCTGTT
Source organism: Amphiprion ocellaris (assembly GCF_022539595.1). Lineage (NCBI taxonomy): Eukaryota > Metazoa > Chordata > Actinopteri > Pomacentridae > Amphiprion > Amphiprion ocellaris. The sequence continues at coordinate 5,839,867 of NC_072774.1, read as the reverse complement.
GTTGTTCTTTCAGCCTGGACCAGCAGCAAGTGCAACCAACGTCGGGGCGTCTGGCCGTTCCCCCAGCAAGACAGTGGCCCCCCGAGCAGCTGGTTCCACAGTCAGACAGAGGTACAGACTAATCTTTGACTTGTATAAACTGCACTCATCTAAGCCGACAGATGAAGGGGGTAAACCTACTTCACACAAGAAGATGACACATAAAAAGCCAGGAAGAGTCTCGTGTGATTTGGTCTTCTCAGTCTTTACATCTTGACCAACACTTAAGGGAGATTTTGGACCGCTTCACTATCATGAAAACATCAAATAAAGTGATATCTTTTGTAAGAATGATATTTGTGATGACCCAACAACTTATTGAGACACTTTAAGTTCAATTTTCCATTGTCACCTGTCTGTATGTTGCACACAAAGCAGCCCTGGAAGCCTGTTTTATATCAAACGTAAAAGCTCAGCTCGTGCACACTCCCACGTTTGACCCCCGCCTGCTCATGCTATCATACTGTAAAGACTGACTGATGGTTTTCAGACAGCCCTCCCCTGTCTGTTTTGTTTGCCCTCCATAGATTAGAGCAGATAGATGTTGTGCCGTGGGCTTAATCAGTGTGTAATCAGAAGCTGACGGTTTCCTCCCTCGCTCATTATTACCCATTACTACCAGCCTCTTCATTACCTCATTAACCTCTGTTTAATCTCATCACAGGAGTGACGCAGCCATGAATCAATGTGATCTTTTGTCACTGGTTACTGTTGTTGAAATTTCATTCTGGATATAGATTTTTTTTTCTGTGATAGTTTCTAAGTGGGAGGTTCAGATTTAATGGTTTTAATTTGGTTTGGAGGCTTGAATTTGTAAAAATTTGTTAAACTTTGGAGTCAGCTTCACTATATTGCTTTTGAGTTTTTTTCCATTATCCTGTAAAAAATAAAGGTTTATTGTTATTTAAATTAAGGGCTTTTGATTGTTAATAGATGTACCCTTCTGAATCTCGAGCAGTTTCTGGGCTTTTTATTTGCTCCTGTCCCTTTTTTACTCACTGTGGAGTCGATTTTCACTGCAATATTAAAGTCCTGAACCTTTTTGGAAACAGAACAACCATGTCAAGATGTATAGAGAACTCAGAAATCAGTTTTGTGTGGTATAACATAGCTATAATATCAAAAAGTGTGAAAAAAGAAAAAGGCAAATTTGAATAAATTTAATTACTTATTCAAAAAAAAAATGTAGAATGTAGAACATTTTTTCCAAGAGGCCACAAGTATTGCCAATACTGGTAAAAATGGTGGCTTGACATGCTATAAATATTAACTATTTACATCTTTAAGTAGTTTCCATACACTTCTTGCAGTTCAACCAAATAATCCCTGATTTGAATAATTTTTTTTGTCACATGACTGTTGGTTTCAGCTGAGTCAAATATGGTCTCTCACTAAGAAGTCCAGTTTTGTTTTGGTTTTTTTAACGGAATCTGGTTACTACAAATGGCTTAATTTTGGTGAATTTTTAAATGAGACATGAAGAATAAAGGAATATTGATAGACTATTGCAATTTTAAGCTTATATCTAGTTAATTTTCTCAACTGAGCTCAATGTTACACAAGATCTAGGACCATTAGAAAGTTTTTTTACAATGTCTGGCTCTGATAAATGGTGTGATTTTTGCCATTTCAAAAAAAAAGAATTATATGCCTTTCAAACTCACTGGCAGGTTTTGGGATTCAGATGGTTAAAGGTGTTATTTTTTTTATGTGTTTGTTCCCAGGAAAGCCACCAGCAGCGGCACTCGCAGCGGCGGCAGGACCACCGGATCAGCGGGCACCGGCGGCATGTGGCGCTTCTACACCGAAGACTCACCAGGCCTCAAAGTGTGAGTATAAAAGCAGCTGCTGTAAATCGGCTGCACTCGTACGCTCACAAACAAATTTAGCCTTTGACATTTTCACTCGCATCCAGTCACAGATACAAACTAATCCTCAGGATTTCCGACACTTAATGGTAGGAAATTGAGCAGACGTGACTCGGTGGTAGCCGCCTTTATGAGCCGTGGATCAGCTTCATTTAAGTGTCTATATACGCACATAATTATGTGTGTTAGGGAGGCGCATGTTTAGACGACTCTCAAACTTATATTCCTCCACATCCTCGGCCCTAATATTAGAGGAGGCGTCCTGTCTCCTGGCCAGAGCCGGTCACGGCTGATCAATGGTGGCGCGCTGGTTATTGAGTGCGTCTCTCCAGCAGTCGAAGGAGGGCAGACTGGCCTTACAGTGCTGAGTATCGAGTGCGTGTTTGTTCCTGCGTTAGACGCCGGCCTCAAAGCTTCATTAAAGGATCCACTCTGAAAGGTCAACTCAATTACAGCCTCCTGACAGAGGGAGGAGGGAGGGGGTCGTGGAGGAGACGGTTGGCATGGCGATGCTGCTACTTAGCAATGCGCTCCTCCGCCTCACCTCCCTCCCCCTCACTCAACCTCCCCCCTCCACTCAGAGCCTCCTTCAGAGATGAGAGCGCCTCCTTGTTTCCAAAACTCATCAGTAAAATCAGCCTCTCCAGCGAGACTCTCGCTCTGCTCGGGATTACAGCAAATGATGGGATTCTGTGTGTTAATCTGAGTGTTCCTGCACTCTAAAGAAAATAATGTTTGGGCTCTTTTTGAGTTACGACAACTTCAATTACAATCAGCCAACAAACTGCATTGATTCAATGGAATTATCTTTTCTTAAGCCTGAAATTCTTGAGGAGAAGACTTCAAATCCTGAACTCAAAGTGAAGAAAAATAGGTTATTAAGCCACTTGCATTAAGTTATGTCAACTTCAGTTTAGTTTTAATTCATCAAATGTAGAAATTTGAGTTTCAATTACACAAAAAATTAAGTTGATGCAACATTATTTTGTCAACACAAGTCATTAAAATAATGTGTGAAACTTCAAAGCTTTATTTAAATCAGCAAATTGCTGTTTTTATCTTTCAACCAAGCATTTAATCAAGTTATGAGAGTTACTTTTTAGATTGCAGAAGCTTCAATAAAAAGCAGCTGGACTTTTCTTTTGGGATTTTAAAGATGTTTAACATAAAGTTATGTGAGACGTCTTCAGGAACCCACATTAGACAAATTACAAAAAAAAAAAAACAGACTAAAAATATCAAATATTAAAATAAAATGTATATATTTTTTTTAATTGATGAAAATTTAAAATATAAAAAACAAAAAATTTTTAAAAATCTAGATAAAATAAATTACAACACAAAATACCTCGAGATTTTTTCGCGATATAAATTAAAGAGAAAATTAAGACAAAATGATAAAAACTGGATTTGAAATACATCTAAAAAAAAACAGTTGGAATAAATTAAAGTGGCAAAATATAAAAATAAAATAAAGTAATATGAACAAAAAAATTTATGAAAAGTAGAAGCGTAAAAAATAGATGGAAAAACTAGATGAAATATGTTAAAACACAAAATATATTTAAAAATAAAATAATAAAATAAATAAATAAAATAAAATTAATGTTAAAATAAAAAAACGCAAAACCTAAAATGAAGTTGACCAAATAAAAATTTATCAAAAAAAAACAAAACCTAAACAATAAAATACCATAATTAAAAACTACAAATCGAGTAATTAAATAATTTTTAAAAAGATGTGATTTCACGTCTTCAAGAACCCCCTGAAAACAATTCCAGTTACTTTTTACTGCTGTTTCTCGTTGACTGAAAATCCACACAGATAATCTGGGTGTTAATCAGTGTTTTCTTGTTCTTGACAGCGGTCCAGTTCCGGTTCTGGTGATGAGTCTTCTGTTCATCGCTTCCGTCTTCATGCTCCACATCTGGGGGAAATACACTCGTTCTTAAACCGCCTGCTGACCTCTGACCCTCGGCTTCTTAACTCTTCGGACCCGGACCAAACAGCAGCCCCGTTTCCTTCAAGCCATCACTACGACGACGCACGAATTGGATTTCTGTGTCTGTTTTGACACTTAATCAGCATCAGACTTTTGGTAAACATCTTGTTGCTTCTTGCCGTCACTCTCATGTTTTTTTTTTTTTGTTTGTTTGTTTTTTTACATTCAGTGGGGTGAATCGGACAAAGTAACGCCACCTCGGATCCAGCGCAGGACCTGCCGGTGGAAACTGTTTTTTTCAGGCCCCCCAACAAACATTTCTCCCCGTAGCCTGAGTTTCATTTTTTTTTTGTTAACAGCATTTGTACAAAATGTTATTGTAATATTGTACAATAAAAAAGTGATAATTAATAAGTGTGCCTGTGTGTTTTTGAAATTTAACCTCACTTTGTTTGAGTGAAATAACCCTGTTTTTGTTTATCAAGTCACCTGAAACTGAACAAGGCTTTTGTGTGAAATATTCTCAGTGACAAGTGATGTTTTGTCACCTTCAACCTTCTGCATCCATTACCAGACTATTGACAGCTGTACATTCCTCCAAAAGTCACTTGGAAATGTTTGTTTGAACAAAAATTACAGCTTGGATGGGGCTTTTAGGCAGAACAACAGGAATACTAAAACAGAAACTGAAATGTTAAGTGTGAAGTTTCAGTGTGATTGACAGATCAAATTAATGATTAAACAAGTTTCTAAACTTACAATTTGTTTAATTGAGGTTTTGGTTATAACTCAATTATCCTAGTAGTGTTATTTTCCCCAAAAATGCATTCGTGTTTGATCCCAAATTACTCATATCTATGCCAAATTTGGATTTATAGTGGATTTTTAATTGACAACAGGTTTCTTCCGGCTGGAAATGACATAAATAAGTGACTAAAGACAGATGGACATTGTGTTAGAGATGTTAGTGACTTATGTAAAATATTTTTATGCCATTTTTATCCAAAATTATCCGATCAGCGATAAATGTCGAAGCCTTTATTTTCCACTACATCAAACTGTCGTTCTAGTTGAGGAGTATGAATAATTTTCATTAAAACTGTTGAAAGAAACCCATAGAAATAATTTTAAATAGTAGAAATTCCTCATTACCATCTCTAACACTATGTCTTATCACTTGTTTGTGTCATTTCCAGCCAGAAGAAACTTTTCTGTCAAATAAAAAGTTAACAAGGAAAAGCACTCAGAGAGCACACTACTCCTCCAACGCTGCTCAATTGTATCATTTCCGACAGCTGCAATCTTGAAAAAAAAGTCATGGCAGAAATCACGGCACCATAGAACGTGTCTATTTAATGTAAATGTACCCACTAACAAAATGACCTTGCCCTGAGCACAGGTGTGCGCTATGTATGGACACCGAATCGCGTGACCTAAATACGTAGCGGGCAGCGGGAATTGATGGGACTCAGAAACACACCCACAATTTAATCAGTTGTTCCTTGCATAATTTCCAACAGGTAAGTCCTGATAAGTCCGCAGCGGTCGATTTGTAGTAGGATCACAATCATGGGATCATCAGCAGGCAGCTGACGTAGTGTTCACTTGTCATAGTTACAGTGACGACGTGCTGCTATCTAGCTAGCTTTCTACAGAAAACTTTAACAAATCTGTGGATGCAGACTATAAGCTGCATCACTACCAAAATCTAATCACTTGGTCCTTGTGTCATTTCTGACTTTCCCTGAAAATGTCATCGAAATCCGTTAATCTGTTTTTGAGTAACGTTGCCAACAGACAGACAAACAGACAGACAAACCAATGCCGAGTGTCATATAACTCCGCCGCATTCCTTGGCGGAGTAACAAGGAAAGCACTCAAAGAGCGCAGTACTCCGCCAAGGCTGCTTAGTTGTTGTATCATTTCCGACAGAGAAGTCCTGATAAGTCCGCAACGGTTGATTTGTAGTAGGATCGCAATCGTGATCGTCAGCAGGCAGCTGACGTAGTGCCGCTACCTGCCAATGACACAGAAATCTGTCATTTCTGACCTTCCCTGAAAATTTCATCCAAATCCGTTAGTCCGTTTTTGAGTAATATTGCAAACAAACAGACAAACCAGTGCAGATCGTCACATAACTTCGCCCCCTTTAGTGGAGTAACTAGAAGTCAAAATCTGGCGTGAATGATTGTGTGGATAATTTGGAGCAAAACTCTATAATCTACTTGATTCGCGTCATCATCTATATCTGCATGCTGGTTTTGACACGATATCAAAGCACATACATAGCCTACAGTGTGTTACAGCGTCATGTAGCATCAGTAGAACAGCCCAGACTTGTCCTGATGAAATACAGTGGCTTCTTTAAATTAAACTTTGACTGGATCAAAGTTAACTTCTCAGTTTGCATTCCACTGCAGAGGTTCAGAGAGGCAGCAATCTGCAGCAGCCCGGGGCTTCGTTATCACCACTGATACTGGAGCTTTTTCTCTCTAATTGCAGGCAGAAAAAACACCAGAAGGCAAACAACAGGGAGGACTTCAGAAATCATAATGACCCCAATACTGACAGACACTTATTAACTGTACGAGTGTTTCAATCTGGTGTCAATGAGCATCAAACTCTGAGAAAAACGTCCTTTAAGATGGGTCAACTTTCTATATTTTTTTGTATTTATGCCAAAAACTTGACTTTCTGTTTGTTCTGATGTGACTCAGGCAGCAGATTTACATAATGAGATAATATTATGTATATTTTAAATATCTGAGAGCAACTAAAATTAGCTGAAATCCTAAATTTACATCTCCAGCCTTACTTTCAATTAGAATGGTTTATTAATATTACTTGCAGTGTTATAATTACTTATCTTATTGTGCCTATGTTGTTCATTTTCAACATATTTTTTCATGTTTTCATCTATTTAGTCCAGTTTTCAATGGAGTTTTTATACTTTTTTATGTTTTGTCTTATATTTTTTTATTTTGTAATTTTGTTATTTTATCTAATTTTTATGTTTTTTATCTATTTAATCTAGTGATTTAATCCAGTTTTTACTGTGCTGTTTTTAATGTTTTGTCTTTATCATAAGTTGTTCTTGTTTTTAATATTGTTTTATTATTTTTATCTTATTTTTGTGTTTCATCCGTGTTTTCTAATTTATTAGTTTTTCTTTTTTGTTTTGTTTTTATTATTTCATCTTACCAATTTTAATCTAGTTTTTACTCTTTTTATCTTTATTTAATTGTCTTGCTTTTATTATTTTATCTTATCAAGTTTATCTTATTTTTATGTTTTCTCTGTTCAATCGATGACGTCCATTTTTTAAAAAAAAATCTAGTTCTTACTGTGGTTTTCATGTTTTGTCTGTTTTTTCAGAATCTTTTTCTTGTTTTTAATATTGTTATATTATTAGTCTTATTTTTGTGTTTTGTCCTTGTTTTTTAATTAATTGAATTTATGTTTTTCATTATTTACCTTATCAAACTTTAATCTATTGTAACCTAGTTTTTATTATTTTATTCTATCATTTTTAAAAACATTTTTATCTAGTTGTCTAATTTTATTATTTTATCTGATCAATTTTTAATCCATTTCTGTTTTGTTTTTGTTTTTTGTTTTTTTACAGTTTTTTTTATGTTTGTCTTATCATTTTTTCTTTTGCTCTCTGGATTTTATCTTATTCTTATGTTTTGTCTGTTCAATCTATTTTATCCATAAAAAAAATCTAGTTCTTATTGTGGTGTTTTAGATATTTTGTCTTTTTTTTTTTTTTTAGATTTTTTTCTTATTTGTTTTCTAAGGCATTTTTTTTATGTTTAATCTTTTTAATCAGTTTTTGTTGTTTTCATTATTTTATTTTGTTTTTCTGTTTTTTAAAAAAATATAGTTTGTTTCATTTTTCATCATTTCATTAGTTTTCTTTTTTAAATATTGTGTTTTAGTCTATTTCATCAAGTTTTTAGTACAGTTTTTAATATATATATTTTTTGTTTTACCATTTTTGTCCATTTTTTAAAATCTAGTTTTCATAATTTTTTCTTAATTTACCTTTTTTTTTTTTTTTTTTTTAATCTAATGCATTTAGTTTCTTATTTTTAGTCATGGTATATTTTTGTGTTACAATCTATTTTAATTCATTTTTCAAGACAGTTTTTGATCTGGTATTTTGCTTTTTTAATGTTTTGTGTCATTTACCCCCTTTTTAAGAATATTTATTGTATTTTATTCACATGTTTTGCCATCTTAATCTATTTTATCTATTTTTAAAATTCCATTCCATTGAGTTCTAAACTTGCTTTGTCTCATAATCTGCTGATAAATCATCCGTGAAGCACTTCCACCTGCACTAACCTGTATGAAAGGTGCCGTACAATGACTGATTAACTGATATTTAACTTTTCTTGTATAGATCTCTTCTAAATTTGCTCCACCTGGATTTTAAAAAAGGTGTTTTTCACTGTTCTCCTGAGGGGGGCGCTGCAGACTGAGTGTCACTGGCTCAGCAGACACTAATGTAAAGCTGCTCTCTGTCAAAGAGGGGCGTGAACACATCCTCTGAGTGGTCATTTATTTGTTTTAATCTAATCTTTTTAACACTTTGGTGTATCTGAGCGACTGCAGCACAGTCGCTGTCTGAGCTTCACAAACACACTGTGCCATGTGGAGTCGATTCTGTTGAGATGAATGAATCACAACTGATGGTTTCTGGTTTGACTTGGTGTGTTCAGAGGATTTCTTTTATTTCCTGAGCTGTGAGCAGCTGTCTGGCTGTTTTGCAGCTGCAGAAGCTCCTCTGGTTCAGCCTGCATCACCAGGTTATCTGCGTTGAATATGAAACCACCAGCTGGCGTGGCTTGTGTAACTGTGTGTGTGTGTCTTGTACCTTGTGTTAAACGTAGCATTCATGTCCTGTTCATTAATTCATTCTGTTGCTATGGCTCTGCTTTCCGAGAGAGTGTTCGTGGCAAACCCGGCCTCTGTTGTCACATCAGCCTCCCTGCCGTCGCCGTCCTGCACACACAGAAGAAAGAAAAAAAACAAAACACTGAGACACAAACTCCACGGCCCAATTCACGGTGGCACAACACGGCAGCCAGCCAGAATAATTCAATGTAACGATTAAAAATGAAGGAGCTGTGGTCCCCCAGCGCTCAGCAGGCAAACAGGCCCGGGCAGGACGAGCAGCCGTGACCCTCCTCATCGCTGCAACCTGTAGTTCCAAACTGCTCTTGACACCGTCTGCACAAGTCAGCTCAGTGTTTCAGGCAAAGCTGCTTCAATTTCCTCATTGCTGCAACTGGAGTCTTTCTTTTAAACAGACAAATTGATAATGCTCGGAAATCACTCCAGACTGTTCAGATTTGTGCTCTGGACTTGCTTTTCAAATACAGTTAGGCCCAAAATCTTTTATATCCTCACCAACTTGATCAGTAGGTTTGTTTCATGGCTGGAAATGACATAAACAAGTGACAAAAGACAGTAAAATATTGTGTTAGAGATGATAAATTTGAGCTATTTATATATTTTTGACATTTCACTTGAAGTGTCGTGTCCAAAATCGGTCATACTAGTTGAAACTGTTGCAACTTTTCAAGAAAAGAATGGTAGAGGACAAGAAGAATCCAAGGATCAGCACCAAGAGCATCCTGATGAATGTGAGCAGTTCTGGTAGCAACATGTCCATCAGACACTCCATCAGACCAAGAACAAGGCTGGTCTCCATGGATCAGACCAAGGAGGACTCCACTTCTCCAAGACAGACACACTAAAGCTCAGCTGGACCTGCAGCACTTCTCTACTCACTTACTGCTCAGTTACAAGTCATGTCTGAAGGAAACGGCGTCATGAGAAAAGAGGAAACATGGAGATTGTGGAGGAGAACATCAGGCAGTCTGCAGAAAAACTGCTCCTTGGGCAGCATTGGAGCTTCTAACCAGACCATGATGTGAAACATGGAGCCGACGTGGTGAAGAAATGGTGAAGAGAAAACAATGAGAAGATGTTGGAGCGTCCCAGCCAGAGTCCAGACCTGAATCCATCCAGAATGTGTGGAGGAAGTGAAGAGCAGAGTGATGGAGAGGAAGCCTTCAAAGAGCTGGAGATGGACACTTGGAGGAACTAAATCCTTGTGGAGACATGAAGAAATGCTGTTAGACACTAGAATTACTGTTATCTAGGCTTTGACACTGATTACAGAGGAACAGGATGACGAATTTTGGACAAAAATGCATCAAATTCACCATTACCATCTCTAACACAATGTTGTACTGTCTTTTGTCACTTGCTTATGTCATTTCCAGCCAGAACAAACTTGTTGGTCAAACAAAATTTGACATAAATATGAATATTTTACAAAATTAAAAGTCTTTGGTCTTTTAAAAACCCCAGGAAGATAATTTTATGAATCCAAGTCTCTAAGAAACTGCTCTGAAACACTGCATGTCCTTGTTTGAACAGGAATTCTTGAGTGAACTTTTATTACCTTTGCAGATCAGATTGGTAGCAAGATAACCATTTCCACTGCAACAAAGCTGCTGCAGAGGAAGGTCAGTTAAAAAAAAGCAGTCATGCATCTGTAACGGCAACTTTTACATGCATCTACATGCATGTTAGAGCTACAAGAGAAGCCAGTAAATCTTCCTGAACATGAACAACATGTGAGGCGACGTTTGTCTTGTGGAAAGAAAGAAGCAGGAGGACAGAGAAAGAACAGAACAAGCAGCTTTCTTCTTCTCTTTTCACCAGAAACCCGCATCCTGTGGAGAAACCACACACTTTTACAGGGGAGGGTCCCTCGTACAGACAGAGGTGAGCAGCCACTTGTACACACCGTTGTAAATAGGTCGCGTGTGCTTTCTGTTCTACATGACACGAGCTCCTCTGTGGTTCAGCGTCGAGGTGAAAGAGAAGCTGCCTCCCTCTGTGTGGCAGCAGCTTCCAGGATGTCAGGTGCAGCAGAGGTGATGGGGATTGTTCGACACCCGTCTTTTCCTTTCAGAGATTCTGCAGAATATGTGCCCAGCGTTGCATGCACACGTGTTGAGTTTGTTCATGTAGTTTTTGAGCGGATCACATGGTTGGTAAAGCGTGGAATGGGTGGGCGGACGGGTGGAATCGATCCACGCTCGCTGACCAAGTGAATCCCGAGGAAGAACCCAAAAACTGAAGGCAGGGAGAGGGAACGTGGGGACACCTGTGGCGGGGTCTACAGAGAAGAAGTGCAACTATAGCTTGAGTAAAAGTGACAATAAAACTAGAAAAAAGGACGCAAAAAACAGATGGCAGCAAACTATTACACAACAGTTTGAGCCTTGTGATTAGAGGACCGCACTGTTGGTATTTTTACGTATATTTTCACTAAAATGCCATGTACAAAATTCTCAGTAATCAGCATCAAAATCTTTATTTTCCTCCACGTGAGTCCAACAGTTGTTCTAGTGTCTAATAGTGATAAAAACAAGTGACAAAAGACAGTCAAGCATTGTGTTTGAAATGTTATTTATTGATTTTACCTGTTTTTATGGGGGTTTGTTTGTTCAAAATTAGTCATACTGTTCCTCTGTAATCAGTGTCAAAGCCTAAGAACTGCTCACATTCATCAGGATGCTCTTGGTGCTGATCCTTGGATTCTTCTTGTCCTCTACCATTCTTCCAGTGCAGGGCTCACGTCTGTCTTCCTAGCAGCCCTTTGACATGTTTCACAGTGTGGAACTCCTTGGACTTTTTCATGATGCTTCAAACTGTGGACACTGGACCTTGAAAACTCTTGTATATGACTTTATAGCCTTTAAACGTCTTGTGAGCAGCAACAATGAGACACTGGAGGACCTTACTGAGATCTCTGGTTTCAGTCATGACTTGTAACTGACTAGAGAACTACTGCATCAGCTGTTCTCAGTTTATAGTGTATTAGAAGGCTCTAGAACATGGTAGAAATTACCAGGAACATTCGAAATGATATAGAAAGCTGCATTTTCTTGAAAAGTTGCAACAATTTCAAGGAATATGAGCAATTTTGGTCACGATACTTTAAGTGAAATGTCAAAAAACATAGAAATAACTCAAATTTAACATCTCTAACACAATGTTTTGCAGTGTTTTGTCACTTGTTTATCTCATTTCCAGCCAGAAAACAAACCGATTTATCAAATTAAACTTGAAAGTCGGTGTAGATATGAAAGATTTTGGGCTCAGCTGCATTTAAAGCTGTTAAAAGCTGTTCTGAGTTTGTAGTGTATTAGAACGCTCTAGAACATGTTAGACATTACTAGACCATTTGGAATGGGATAGAAGCGGCATTTTCTCAAACAAATATGACAGCTTCAAGGGTAGAAATAATTCTGGACATGACGTTTTTAGTAAAATATTAAGGCAAAACTCCATAAAAATAGATCATTAACATCTCTATCATAATATATTACTGTGTTTTCTTTCTTGTTTATGTCATTTCCAGCCAGAAGAAAGCTATTGGTCAAATAAAAATGCACTACAAATCAGAATTTGGCGTGGCTATCGGTAATTTTGGGCTTAACTGCATAAAACTGATGATGTGATAGGCACCTTTAAATACTGACACTGAAAAACAGATCCCTTTATGTGCATTTGCTGTGTTTCTGAACTGGGAAAATGACATTATATTATGTTTTGCATTAAAACTGGTCACCCGTAAAAGCTCATTTTAACTAATTGCTAACATAATTGTTTTTCTTAACAACTGGTACCTCTTCTACATTTCATTAGATAGTTTTTATACAGATAATTTGTGCAGATTTGCTGTTTTTATTTGGTTAACTGTGAATTTCACTTCGCTGTCTTCATGCTGCTGTGTCCTGTCATTGCCTCTCAGCTCCTCCACTCTGGAAAACACTTCATAAATAGACCGTTATTATTTATACATGTCCCCGAGTGTGCAGTATTTAAATAAATGTACATGACAGATGTGTTCAGCTGCTGCTCGGCCACTGATTAGCCTGTTGTGTCGCAGCCAATTGGTGCGACACTCTCTGGTTAATGGCCGGCGATCAGTAGCAGCGTGTGATCCTGCCGAGAGGTGACAACTTGTTCACTGTAAAACAATCTGAGGCCGTATTCTGTCCTATGTACTGTATGTGGGTCAGCAGGGAGGCAGAGTTTGTGAATGTGTGTTCAGGTGCCAGCTGGATCTTTCTGCAGTCGTATCTTCGCTCAGACTGAAATAAGAGAGTGTGCAGCCTTCACTACCTCATGTTTCTGCTCTAATCCTCGCCGTGACTCACCTCGTGCTCCCAGCATGAAGCGTGAGGAAATAATAACCGCTTACTTTTCTATTTGGCTCCGATACATTTGATTAATTGTGCTCAGCAACTGCTCACATCAGATGACTTGTAATGAGTGAAAACTAAAGCTCTTTAAAGTTAGAAGTTCTATTAATTTCCACAGACACTTGATGCAGGGCCCCAACAGTAAACATTTATACATTCTGTACGTCATGTATATATGGAGATTTTTAAAGCACTGTCATGTCAGTTTCTTTTTATTTTATGATAAAATGAACCAAACTGAGAATATGGTGATGTAAACAAATAAATACTTAAAATGTATACATTATATAGAAGCTAAAATATTTCAGCTTCCATGATTATAATAAGAATTTAAATTTATTTTATTTTATTTTTGTTACTAGTTCTTTTCCTGTGTTTTTGAAGCACACAAAAATGAGAGAAAAATACTGTAGATTTACAGCTGAAAAAAATTAACTGTGATTAAGCTTTTTTTAATGACTCTTAAAATATATTTCCAATTTTAACATAAGGTTTCCCATTTATCTAATAGATATAACAGTTAAAATCAAGTTTAATATTGTAAATATATAGTGAGAAATAAAAGAAAACAAAGCATTATTTTATCCTAACTTGTTTCTTGAATGAGAGATATCTTGTATGATTACAGAAGTTTTCACAACAAAAATGTCAATAAATATATAATATAATTTCTAGAAGTCCTGCTAATCTATCAAAATATATACAGTATACATCCTGCATATTATGCATATATTGAGATTTATCATGTTAGCCTTCTTTTCCTTTATAAAAAAAATAAAACTCAAAATATGGTGAAAGAAAAAGAAATATTGGAAAAGATTTTATAAATGTTGAAACTATTCAATGTAGACAATTACAATCAAATTAAGTTTTAAAAATAAAACCCACTGTTTAAAAAATCTGTAATTTTTCAGAATTTTTCCTTGCTAGTGTACACATTTTTTCTATATTTTTTAATTATGCAAAAATTACAAAAAGACAGAATTTAAATGTCTAATGTAAAAGCAAAATAAAAATCTGTAACTGTAAATAAGCATGGACTTTTATTTTTTAAAGAAAATTGAAAATTTTGGCATAAAAAGACTGTTAAACATTTTCAATTGTAATGTCATAAATATTTCTTTTTTATTTAATAGACAGAACAGTTAATTTTAATAAAGTTATAATTAAAGTTTAATATCAAGTATAATAGTGTAAATATATAGTGATAACAGAAAAATAAACATTGGTTCTGTAATTTTACTTGAACGTGTTTGTTACAAGAGAGATGTATGAATATATATATATATATATATATATATATATATATATATATATATATATATATATATATATATATATATATATATATATATATATATATATATATATGAACTGGCAATCTGTCAAAATATATATGTATTATTTGTTAACAAATAAATGTCTGTCAGTCTATATCTACTACAGGTAATGCCATTGTTCTTACACCTGTAAATATCCTTTTCTTAATATTAAATGGCAAATTTAAAAAAAGAATAAAGAAACGTGCATGATCTCCTGTAAAAATTCCTCCATAAACTTCTTCTCTAAATTGGGCTTTTGAAGTTTCCTAAAGATCCCCTGAGTCCTTGAAGTTCTCTTAATTCTAAGAAGGCATTATCTCTAAAGTTATGTGCAGAGCCATAAATGATTACAGTCTTGTCTGTGATGTTATTTAAAACGTTCAATTACACAGAAAGAGCGTAAAAGGTCAAATGAACTAGAATTAGAGACGACTTCTCTTCAAACAGTCCATTATTTAACCATTTACAACTAGTTCTACTGTTTAAATTCATCCAAACTTGGGTCAAATTGGACCACAGTTTATCTCCACCAGCATCACAGCATCTTTGACTCACAAGCAACTCTTGAAATCTGCCTTTGAACAGAAAAAAGAAGTGTAGAACATTATCAAACAGTTGCAGCATCAGACAGAATCCAAACTGCCTCCAAAATAAGAGGAGTTGAGCTGCTGACTTGATGAAATATTTCAATCCTCTGGCATGTTTTTGCGATCATACTAACCTAAATAAAAAGCCGAGCTGCTGCTGCACAGATTCACAGTTTCTATGGTGAATCTTTGGGTCGAGCTCCAGATGAATCAGCACCATCAGAGCTGTCGACACATTTTTATTTACAGCTATTTATTCTGTACATTTTTTTCCAGGCATATCAAGTGCATTAATACAGAGAGTTGTCAGTTTTGCTGTTTAAATGCACTGCAGTGTATTTGGTTTTAGGCCTGTAGTTTATAACTGGGCTGCTGTGTTTTTGTCCTTTGGGGCTTCACGGAGCTTCAGATTTATTTAAAGCATTGTTTGATTTAATTTACCAAAAGTAAAAGAAAGTGTACAAGTACGTAAAGCAAAAATGAGAACACTCAGGCTTGTCCCAAGTGGATTCCGGCTGTTAAGATGTTTAATTTGTGACTTGTGACTCTGAAATGCCACCAAAACAATGGAGGTGAATGGAAGTGAGTCTGTGGTGCAACATTAAAGACAGAGCACCATTTCTATTGCTGAAATTGCCCTTATTTCTACTGCCTACTATCACATCTATAAGCCTAGACCTCCCTGGAAAAGAGCTTCAGATCCTTACGAATCCTAATTTAACTGGTCTTACTATTTATTATTATCCACTGATTAATAAGGAACACCAAAACCAAAAAAAGCTCCACATGAATTGTGCAAAAATAATAAACACAGTATCTGGTCAAGTCAATAAAAATGCCTCCATCAGCTGTATTTTTGGAAAATTAAAGTCATATTGCAATGGTTTAGATGGATGCCATCTCTGTATTCTCAGTCTGTTGCTGTCAGATCCTCACTGTGTCAATATTTACAATTATTTTATATGTTTTCCGAGAAATAACTTCAAGTTGCGGGCACTTGCATTGAATAGACAGAGCAAACTGCTGTCTAAAATCACACATAAATGCTCATAAATTGTGAAATTATTAGAGTGGAGGAGTGAAATAAGTTTAGGAGTTTGCATGTTCTGAAAATTTCACAGAAACTACCCACAAAGACCCACTCAAAGCTGCAGCTCTGTTGATTTTTTGTTGAAAAAAGCACTTCAACATTCTACTATATACTGCCGACTTGGAACAAAAAAGTCATTAAAACTATTAATGAATAAGATTCAGTAAGTTCGAAGGACAAATTCACAAAGAAATAAGCTACATATCAGAACAAAGAGGACATGAGTGGCAAAAAGGAAAGAAATGTTTAAAAAATATGAAAAGAATGAGACAAAAAGTTGTCTAAAAATAGAAAGACGAGTCAAATAGGAAAGGAAATTGAGATCTTAAAAAATATATCTCCAACTGTCGAAGTTAAAAGCACAAAGGAAAGAAGACAAATACACGAGGAGTTGAAAGAAATAGAGCAGAAAAGAGGTTTAAAGCAAAGATAAGAAGCAGCACAGGGTGCTGGAGAGAGATATGAATAACGACAGGAAGATGGAAACAAGTGGAGACAGTCGATGGTGGGAGAGAAGAAGAATTAACAGGTCTGCTGCGATATATGAGAAGAATTTAACAGAATGGAACAATGTGGAGGCTAAACCCAGAGATGAACGAAACTTTAAAGGAGCAGGAGAGGAAACCAAAGTGTTTTTGATGAGCAGGCAGAAAGTACGGGGTGAAGGATCAGCTGCAGCACAAACCAAAAATGAAACAACTGACAGAGAATAAAGGATGCCACATATTGTATGTATTATGTGGAAAGCTAGAGTGTAAAACCACTTTCAGGTTTGTGATTTGAGGAAGGATTTTTATGCATTTCAGCACGAATATCGGTTTGAAAATACCCTGAAAAGGCACAATCTTCAGCCAAATAAGTCGCATTCACTTTGCTTAACAATTTCACCTCTGTAACATTTGAGGTTATGTTTAAATTACAATATCTCAACATCTAATAAAGATAAAAACCTGAAAAAACATTTAAAACCAGAGAATTCTGCTCTACTTGGATAACACCTGTCTAGTAGTATTTTTTGTTTTTGTGGTACAACTTGTCAAATCTGTTCAATTAGTTATGAAAGTAAAACAAACAAAAAAAACTTTATGTTAATTTTTGTGAGCAAATACTTCATATTTTAATGCATTTTATACGTTTAGTTTTGTATTATTGTCTCAAGCAGCTACATGTGGTTCACAAAATATCACTAGTTTAATTTTGCATTATCAATTTTTTTGATGGTATGAGCTCAAAGATGGGACTTTACAGAAAATGTTCTATTATAATCATAATAAGAAACTATTTGGTCAATTTGTTAATATTGCAGATTCTGAATCAATGACGTGATGAGAATTAACAGTTTCTGAGATCTTGCTGTTCAACATCAAATGTCCATACACATGAAAACTTTACTGCAATGAAGGCAAATTATAGAGGCTCATTGCAAACACTGACTGAATTTCAGTTTGTAGTTCCCAGTTGTTTGCAGGACACTTTTTTCTTCGTCCTGCACACTCTCAAACATAAAAGCAAGATTTATTTGAATGTAGCGGTGTTCTGTTGTTAGTTTTCTTTGTATTTCTTGCCCTAATTATTGTGCTTGGATGTACTCCTCACATCACTAAATAATCCAAGGATGCCACTGATAATCTGTAAATGTTTAAACAAAGGTTGAATGAATGAACACATTTATTAAACAACTGTGGCATCAGACAGCAGCAGGATCCATGTAAGTGTCTCCAAAGAGAGAAAATTGGCTGCATTTACGCACCTTCAACAACAGAAATAAGTTCATCAGTGACCTGTAATTACAAATGAAACCCCGACATGGAGACAGGATGGATCAGGATCTAACTGCAGCAGGTCACACTGAGGACTTTTCCTCACCTCATCAGAGTCACAGTTTATCAGCTACAGGTAAATCAGTGGTTAGATAGCAGACAGTATCAGTACGAGAAATCATTAATAAATTATATTTTTTATTTGCTATTAGTCTGTTCATTAGCACAATATTATGTATTAATATTGATGTTCTGTCCTGTATAACATGTATTTTACCACATCTCCATCACTGTGGTTATGTCTAAATGACAGAATGTTGTCACTTTAACAGACTGATATAGCAGCAGTACTACATATCCCGTGTCCGAACAGGGTTAAGGTGTCAAACCTGAGTGTTTGCAGGTCGATACATGCCACAGTCTTTGCACTGGGAGGGGGGGTGATGAGGAGAATCCCGGCACAAAGGTCACCATCTTTTCAATACATCCGCTCCCATCAGCGTCGAGGCTATGTCAGGTCTGGTGATGCCCCGTGTGACTGCCATAAGCATGCAGAGCCAACTGGGCTATGATGTCACAAACATGAAGCCCCGCCCTGACTGGCAGCCTGCTGCAGAGCGGATCAGACTGGACCGGCAGGGACACACTGGCCTGGACTAATTTAAGGAACGAGGCAGGGCTGAGGGTGGTGAAACCGTCAGGCTGACTGTCTCAGGTGTCAGCCTTGTGCTTTCTAATATTAAAGACACTTGGCGTGTGTGTGCCCATGTGTTCATAGGAGTGTTGTTTATGTGTGGTGTATATTTTTAGGTAACTGTATTTTCCACTCCTTGTGCAGCACTCCAGGGGAGGGGGGGTTGTACAGTGAATCTGGGGATCACTTTGCTCTTATATAATACTGTTCCCCAATAAAATATGTACTCATGGTGTGACTTGATTGAGCTCATACCACATGGGTGCAAATTCCCCGAGCAACAAGTGCCTGGTTTGATAAGTTTCCCTGATCTCTTTACCCCATCTCCACTGTTACTATCAAAAAATGCCATCCATCCATCCATCCATGCATCCATTTTCTTTTGCATACCTGGTTTGCAGGTAACAAGGCAGCAGCTAAACACACACCAGGCATTTCTAACCACAGCACGATTTTCCATCTCTTACTGGGGGATCCCGAGGCATACCCAGGCCAGATGAGATATGTAATCCCTCCAGCAAGCTCAGGGTCTCCCCCAGGGTCAACTCTCAGCTGGACATGTCTGGGAAAACTTCCAAAGTAAGGCATGCAGGCGGCATCCTAATTAGACAACCTCAGTTGGCTCCCTTAGACCAGTGGTTCCCAACCTGGGGTCCGCGCCCCTCCAGGGGGGGCGCCAGAGATCTGAGGGGGGGCACGAAGCTTTGTCTGCTCTGAGGCTGTGATGTTATAAAAATAGATTTTTACATTCTGGATAAAATCAGAGTAACAGACTCACTGTGTCATCACAAGTCTACCTATAAAACATTTTTAAAACACATTTATTTGGTCTTTCTTCAAAAATCCTTTGCTACTTCGATGGCCACAACTCCTTGACCTTTCAACTTCTCTCCCCGCTTTCTTCAGGTTGGCTCCTAGTTCATCCAGATTCGTTAGTTTGTGTGCAGTTAGAAAATTACTAACGGAAACGGTCTCTGAAAAACGCAAAACGGGTGAAGATTCATCAGTACCTAAAAACTCTGGCTATACCTCGAGTTACCTTAAATTTGGTTTTATTAAAGGACAAGACAGAATTATGTTATTTGTGGTGAAATGCTCGCAAATGACAGCATGAAGCCAGCGAATTACGGCGACGTCAGGAAACGAAACACAGTTCGGTAAAGTCGGAAAGATATTCACAAATTCGGACTTCCGGCATCAATAACTCATTAAATATACCTTGTCTAAACATAAACGATGCCTCTTTCCCATCGTTGTGACGTAGACAATGTACTACAAGCCCAGTTTAATCAAAAGTATCTGTCTTTCGAGCTGCAGAAATAACATAGGTGTCTATGAGCAGCCGGCTGTGTGACGAGTGAACAGGGACCGTCTGCAAAATGCAAAACCGCTGCAAACAGCGAAGAGACACAAATATTCAACAAATTTACTGCAGCTGTAGACTCTCTCCTCCTCGTCATAGTACAACTCTTGGTTTGATATTACATTTTTTTCATAATTTTAAGGATTTTTTTTAGTAAAAAACAAAAAAATCAATAACTTAACGCTTATGCACTGTAGCGTCACCAAATTTACTGCAGCCATAAACTCTCTCCTCCTCGTCAGAGTACAACTCTTGGTTTGATATAAAATATTTTTTTATAATGTTAGGGAATTTTCTATTAGTAATACAATGCAATAACTTCCCTCTTATGTTTTGTAGTGTACTTATGGGGTGGTTTTGGTGGGAGTGGGGGGCGCTGGGGCTGGGGATGCAGCTTATAGGGGGGGGCTCCAAGCCAAACATGTTGGGAACCACTGCCTTAGACGTCCGGAGGGATGTCCTACCTCTCACCCTATCTCTGAGGCCACACTATGAACAGAACTCATTTTGACTGCTTACATCAACAATCATTGTTTTGGTCACTACCCAGAACTCACTGGAGCTGGAATGTAGATCCTCTCAGAAATCAAGAGCTTTGTCTTCCCACTCAGCTCCCTTTTCACCACATCAGCCTGTTAACACTGACATTACTGGTGATGTTACACCAATCCATGCGTCCATTGTCCCGTCACTCGTGGACAAGATCCTGAGATACCTAAACTCCTTCGCTAGACCTAACAATCTACTACTTTCCGGCAAAGAACCACGATCTTGGAGGTGCAATGCTGAAGGTCATGGTCTGATGAAGTCAACAGAACAACGTCATCTGCAACTGCAACTCAGAAGTTTCCCAACTGGACACCTTCTTCACTCCGGCTGCACTTTGAGATTTTATCAGTGAACAGCACAAGCAAGAGCAGAGACAAAAGGCAACCTTGGCGGAGTCCAGCACCCACTGGGAATATGTTCGATCTTGTGCCGAGAACACTACTGCAGATCTTGTGTTGGTTGTACAAGAACCAGGGGCACCCCATTTGCCCGTAGTACCTTCACAGGTTCCCCACAGTCATATACCTTCTCCAAGTCCACAAAACACATTTAGTCTGGATGGTCAAAATCCCATGACCCCTTCAGAAACTGTGCAAGATTAAAGAACCGGTCCAGTGCTCCAAGGCCAGGATGGAATCTGGACTGCTACCACTGACTTTGAGGATCAACATTCAGTTGGAGACTTCTTTCTAACATCCTGACATAAACTTTCCAGGGCAGGTTGAGCAATGTGATACCCTGATAAATGGCACCCTTTAGTTTACCTTTGAGAAAATGGAAGCCACCACCACAGTTGCCCTCTGTCCCCAACCTCCACACAACACTGACGAGGCATACGAGCCAAACTATGTCTTCAGAGACTTCTGCATCTCAGGGCAAATCTTGTCCACAACTGGGGACTCCTTTCTGTCTCTGACTCGCGCTTGAAATGTCAAAAAAGTACGACTGCAATGTCAAAGACATTATGGTTATGGGTGGGGCTTAATTCTCTGCATATAGCTGGAGAATTTTTCACATTCACTTAATGTTAGAGCCAAAACTAATGCTGCACTTCCTTACTTTAATGGAGCCAAATATTATTTTGTCCACATTTTTAGCAGAAAGATTTTATGACATAGTTGTGTGTGTAGCTGTGTAAGCATGGATATGTACATTTATGCTACGGATGCATGGATCAAGTGTGCTATATGTCATGTGTTTATGCCACCTCATTAATAAGTTACCAGCTTTTACAATATCTGTCTCTCTCTCTGTCTGAATCATACCAACAGACTTGTAGACTTAGCGTCTTTTTCTTTGGTTTATGATTTCACAAGATATCTTCCATGTGATGAACACCAGAGTTGTGGTGCAGACAATGAAGAAAGCCGTCACATACGGTGAGAGCAGCCTTCAGTCGCACGTCTGCTGGACAAGCATGGAACATGACACTCTCATATGAAGTAATGAATAACATCACTCGCTGCTGACTGCTGCTTTGAATTATTAATGATTTAACATCATCTACCTCAGCTGCTCTGCTTACCATTCAGATAAATGCTTTCATAAAGGTTTGTACAGAGAACAGTCTCCTAATTTCATCTCACTTTAGACCTGCCATAATCAATATTTCTGTGCACTTGGGAGCAGACAGAACAGTATATTATCACCAAATGAAGTTGTCATAATGAGCACACACTGAACACCCACAACAATCAAACCAGTTACAGGCGATCTTCTTATTATGATGCATTGTTCTGTTTCGAAACATTGTGTCCTGCATTCATGTGGATGTTACTCTGATATATATCAGCCACGTAAAAACTAGGAACATCTCAACGAACTTGACAAAGAGCCCAAGGTGTTCTGCAAATTCCCCACCTCCCAGTCTGATTGGGCATCTGGGGATGTATTGATCTATGGAGGTCCCACCCAACAGCCAATGGAACCCAAAGCATTTTCCCCCAACGTCCAAGTACCAGACACCATAAGTCACCAATGACACAAGGAAAATCTAAACACTATTAGGAAATTAGTTTTAAAGTTTTGGCTAATTAGAGTTTATGGATACTGCCAAACTGTTGTCAATTTATGAATTTAATATCTACACTAATTTGTTTTCTTTGGTCTGAGCATTAGATTGTATATAAAAGATGGATGCAGCAACCATGATGCCACTCACTGGTTTGTGGACTAACATTGTATAGTCTTACGTTTGCAATCCAGCCACTGTCATCTTGTTTTTTAGGTGTGGATGTAACTGGAGAAGCAGAAGACACTACGCATGGTGCTGATATGATAGAGACCTCTCAAACACCCTAAAACACGCCCAGCTTTACCATCTATTGTACCCTAAATGTGACCATAACTTGCAAAATGAGCATCATGCTTTATTCAAAAAGTATTGAAACTAGTGATAGACACCATAAACTCATTAGAAAAATTCTTTACTGAGGTAACAGATCAAGTGATAAGTAGGGTCCTTTCACCTAGACTTCTATATAATCTGACTTTTTTTTTTTGCAACCAGAGAAGTCGCCCCCTGCCGGTTGATAAACAGAATGCAGGTTTAAGACACCTGTGTGTTAGCTTCACTTTTCAGGTCCACAGGCTACATCCATCCTTAATATACAGTCTATGACCCACACCAACTCTTGAGACCGGTTCTTCAGTTGCTAAATACTCCACTGCATGCACCAGCTTGTAACTAATGCAATCTGTCTGTCATTTAGTGCTGAGCAAGTCGCCTTAAGTGAGTTTTGTTGAAAACAGCTGAGAGCAGTGAGAGTGAACCCTGTGACCCCGATGATAACTCCTCATATCTTTCCTCACTTGCATGTTTCAGTGTGAAGTTCTTTGTTATGCAAACAACACTCTGTGGTCACATTACATACATTTTGGCCTCATCATAACAGTGGCTCCTGACTGTGGCTGTGTGATTTGCATATAGTATATGCTTCTCCTCAGGTACATTCATTCCTTTCTTAACAGGTCTGTCAGGGCAGGTTATTACAAGTGTTAAATGTCTGTGAGTGCACGTGACAGTGGCAGGTGAAGGTGCTTTATGCAATCTTACAGGTACTGTGTGTAAAAACGTGACGTGATTTGTGTGTATCACTCTTTTTTTCATCTCAAATGTCTGAACAGATAATAAGATCATTTTCCCAGCCTGTGGAGTCTAAAAGATTTGGGACATATTAGCCCTTTTCAGACATTAGATATGTAACATTGCTGGCTTCATCAGGCTGTTATATTGATGCCATTATGTTCATCAGACGAAGGTCACTTTCTTATTAATGTTCCTCACAACTTCATTCACACAAACTCACCAAAGTGCCAGAGAAAGATGCACAAGATATTCGACATTTACGCAAGATTAGACAAAGCACCTAGTGAAGTATCTTGCACAAAAATACAATAATAAACAAAAGACTAAATCTAAACTAATAGCAGCTTATTAAAGTGCCCAAATGACTAACAACTACTGTGACTAGCCGTTAGATCCTGATCGATCTTGTCTCCATGTAATTTATATTTAAAACTAACTAATGAAATTACTGCCGCTTGATGTTGCAGATATTTCTTAAACTCAGAGGAAAGAGTCATAAAAACAGCTGGAAGCAACAAAGTAAAACAGTGACTGTGTGTGACAGCTCACCTGTAGGATGTGAAAAAAAGTCAGTGTGACTTGTGTTGGCTTCTCGCCATGTCAGTTGGGATAAAGTGCAGCCCTCTACAGGTCGGGATCAGGTATAGTAGATAGATTCATAGTGCAGAATGTTCAGGCAAATACAAGTGTGCCTGCAGTCAGGACAAACACAGGGTCAACATCAGTAGGGTGCCTAAGTGAAGGACAGAAAAGGGAGAAAAAAATATAACATTAAACTCAAACTATAATCTCATATGGCCAAATCCATCTCCACACTATGTTTGCCTGCTCAGAAAGTTAAGCATACTCTACAGTCTGAAATATAGTTCACTATTATAACAGCGTAACTGAGTAAGACTCTTGGATTAAAAGTGAAACGTCCAGTTGTCAGAGAGGAACTTCAGTTACCACATCTATTAATGTGGTGCCAGTCAGTCACATTCAGTCTGGTGTATATGGCAGCTGTTCTAACATTTAATAGCTACACTGGTTACATGTTGCAAATACCTGTAATTCAATTCTGCGTAGTCAAAAAGAGCATTTCAGGTATCCACAACGTCATTCTTCCAAGACAAAATGACGTCACTTTTACTATTCATGTGTTTATTATCACAGAAATCTACAATCCAGCTGCAGAACCTTGACTAGCTGTAATTCTAATTTAAGATCTCTTCAATTCCCCTTAATCATAAACAAAAAATAACAAGGAATTGATCAAGAAGCTGCAGCTGATCCAGAACAATGCTGCCAGAGTCCTAGCTAACACCAGGAAACTGGACCATATTACACCAGTCCTCAAATCACCATACTGGTTTCCTGTTAGTCAAAGGATAGAGTTCAAATTCTTACTCCTGATCTACAAACCACTGAATGGTCTTGGACCAAAACACATCCTGGACTTATTAGCTCCATATGAAGCGTACTGAACCCTCAGGTCATCAGGGACAGGTTTGCTGTGTGTTCCCACAATCAGAACCAAAAATAGTGAAGCAGCATTCAGCTATTATGCTCCTCACCTGTGGAACAAACTTCCTGAACACCTGAGTTCTACTCAAACTGTCAGCTCATTTAAATCAGGTCTGAAAACCACATTGTTTACTACAGCTTTTTCTTAGATCCTCAATTTGTTTTCTTGTCTTTTAATGTAATTTTATGATCTTAATGTCTACTTTTATGTTCTATTTTTATGATTTTAATGTATGTCTACCTTTAAATCATTTTTCTGAATGTATTTCTTTGCCTTTGTAAAGCACTTTGAATTGCCTTGTATATGAATTGTGCTATACAAAAAACTTGTCTTGCCTTGCCTTTCTTCAGCACATCTACATTTTCCTCATTAGATTCTTAAATTAAGTTTGAACTGGTCAGAATGACGTTGTAGAATCTCAAACTGGAATTGTGTCTAGTCAAGATGTAATTACAGATATCTTCATTTAGAATTGTGACATTGCAGACATCTGTAGTAGCGTCAGAAGCTACGGCAACTTGCTCTTCAAACATACTATGACACTGCAAGCGTAATCACATATCACAGCTGTTTCACCGCCATGTCAGAGCAGCCTGAGGCCGAAGTTTTAAGACATTTCCTCCACAATTCTTCTCCAGAAACTCCTCGCTGATGAACTCTTTTGATTTCACGGCATTTTCTAACAATCTCAGCAGCTGCCATTATATCTGCTAAAACTGTTTAAATGCTTTGATGGACCAACATCCAATTAGGGGTCTTGCATGAGCAGCGTCATGCACAATGATTCAAACTAGTCATGATGATGTTTGAGCTATTATTCTGACTAAACTGAATCACAGATGATCTCTAACTGTAGTTTTGACGGGTCTGAATGATGTTATAGACATCTAGAATATCTGGAATCTGGAAACTACGCGTGTCGATACCTGTAATTTTAATTCTAGATAGTCAAACTCAGACATCGCCAAACCCCCAGGTCTGTTTATGTAGTCCAACACTGTTCGCATTACTCCTAACTTGCACCAGTTTTATTAATAACAAAGGAATTCAGGATGTTACATGTGTGAGACTTGGTTTGAGAATTAGCTTTTCATTCAGAGCCTCTGCCAGCGTCAGATAGAAACCACAGCGAACAGAGCTTTGTTTGTGGGCGATTCTCATGATTCTGCAGCACTTGCGTAATTTTACATATCACAGAGGTCCCTCCAGTGTTTCTTCCACTTCGTCGTGGGCCTACGGTAAGACGGACCCACGTGGATGAGAGGAATGTTTGTGTAACCTCCATTCAGACTGTACTTTTATTCATAATTCTGCAGACGATGTTGTCGGCAGCCTTCCAGAGACACTCTATTTGTGCGACCCGGAAGGCAGCAGCTACAGACTTGACACACTGCCCTGACTTATACACTGGCCTGACTTATACTCTGTGGATTATGTGAGCTTGTCTTTCTGCTTACGAGGTGCAGGGATTTGCGTACTAGTCCGGCGTGCAGTTTTACAGTGAAAGTGTACGTGCAGTCCTATACGCTCTTGAGATGCCATCATTATCTGATCAGTGCTGCTGCTCTCCCAGCTGCTGTAGGTCTGAGCTGGGAGTTTCCTCCAGAATGCTCAATTGTAAATCAGGATAAGTATTTGGGGGGCTTACAGATATTTGAGCAGAGACATGTCAAAGCTGCAGGTCAGAGAGGAGATAATAACATAATGACAGGTTGGTCTTCCAGTCATAATTCTCCGGTAGCTGCAGGGTGAGGTGTGTATCCAATGAGGGGTGGTGAAGCAGGAAAAAAGCTGATAGGAGCAGCTTCTTCCTCAGTGTTTACCTGCTCTCTCTTAAGCCCTGTTACCTTCTTTTTTCTTGGTTTTTTTTACTGCTTCCTGCAGTCCTCTGGATGAAATATTCACATTATACTCCTGTGAATCTCAGTAAAACACTTTAACAAAAGAAAAAGTCCTGCTTCTGTAAGTCTGTAAGTCTCAGAAATATCTACTTAATTATCAAGTAATGCAGAAAAAAACTTAATGTGACTGATATATTATTGTATCTGATAATACTCCTGGTAAAGAACAGAACAGAGCAATGGTGGAAAGTATATTAAGTACATTTACTTAAGAACAATTTTCGTGTATTTCCATTTTATACTACTTTATACTTACTACTGCTTTTTCTAAGCGAAATATTACACTTTCTGCTCCAGCACACTTATATAACAGCTTTTTAAAGATTAATATTTTGTACAATGATTAATATAACAAGCTTTTAAAATTTCAGATGTCCTCTTAAGACCATTCATTTACTTTCTCTGTACTAGACATTTGTTCTTGATCTATGTGTTTTAATTCATTTGATCTACTGAAATTAAGACAGATTAAGTAGCTTATTTCTCATCTCAACAGCTTTCAGAAATACATTTTTGCTGAACGGTTTCCATTATAAAAGAGCCGGTTTGAAATACAGGAGCACATGGCCTCCGAGAGATGCGTTCGTCCAATCAGGTGCAACCAGTGTTGTTTGATTTTTTTATGATGCATAAATGCATAACTGGAGTTAGTTTCCCCATCCCATAAGGGTCTCAGAGGTTATATGATAAATTTTAGAAGTCATGAATCAATTAGTGTGGTAGGATAGAAAGAAAATGATGCTTTGCTGCACCATTTTGCATTTACTTTTGGATTTTTTTCCCTAATATTTCCTTGTTTTGGGTAATTTTGCATATTTTAGCATCATATAATTATTAAAATAAAACTGTGTGGGAGGTTTAGAGGGGAAATTTTATCTTCGGGGAGTTTGCTACAACTCAAAGATTTCATAGAAAGCATATTCTGACAGACCAGATGTAGATGATGGGTATAAACCTGCCATTTCTGTCATGCAGCTTTCGCCTCCCTTTAGGCTATCTGCATGTTGCTGCTTTTTTAAAACCCCTTTTTTGCTGCAGGAAACAACCTCAGAGCAGCAACCCACACGCTGAAAATGGCAAAATTTGCAAAAGCTTCCTTGATCACATCACTGTATACACATGTAACAACAAAACACAAAACTATTTTGGAGGGAACCATTGCTGCATTCTGCACCACTCAAGATTATTCTAACTTGTTTAAAGAAATGAAAACAATCCACAGCTTTTTCTGAAAACGAATGATAATGAGGTGCAGCAGACCATTCTCCAGCACCAACACAGTGCTGTGGAGGAAGTTCTGAATATGCAAGACAAATATTGCAGAAGCTTGCTTGATTTTGCAATGACTCAGCCATATAAATGACATTGCAAATGTACCAATTTGTCACTATTTTACAGGTGCACCATTGTTGCATCTTGCACCACCCAAGATGATTCTGATTAGTTTAAAGAAACAGAAACAATCAAGAGCTTTCCCCCCACATAGCAAAATGATAATGAGGTGCAGCAGACCATTCTTCAGCACTGAAAGCATCATTGAGACAAATCTGAATACACAAGACTGCAAAAGCTGAAGCTAGAAGTCACATAAAAACAATGAGAAAGAAACTCCAACAGAAATGAGAGATACTCAAATCAAGTATTTCAAAATTGTACTTGAGTAAAATATTTGAGTAAATAGCTTCTCCGTCCTCATCTTTTCGCCTCACCCACTCTCGGCTCCCGCTCGCCTTTTGACGCTCACCAGTTGCTCGCGTGAATAAATAGATGAGAGAAAGAACAGGTAAAACAAACCCACGGATACAATCTGCTGGGGGAGAAAAAAATGCAGACTTGCAGATTCTTCTCACACAGATTTGTGACGGTGAATGACTGATGAGCAGGGACAGACAGTAAACACAAGTAAACATGACAGCGGAAGCATATGTGTGTGTGTCAGCTGGACCTTGGCTGTTTCTCCATTTATTATTAAGAAGCCCAGAAATGCAAGAAAACACAGGAGCTCGTCTCGTTTAGCAGGAATACTAGTTATTCTTTGATGAGATTGTTTCATATTGATGACTCTGGTGTGAGTCAGTGATTTGCAGCCAAAAAGAACTTTGATTCAACTTCAGGTCTCGGAAAGTTAACAATGACCTTTAATTTAGCAGTTTAGTCACAGATCGCACACGGAAATGTGCACGCAGAAGAATGTGTGTGCTCGGAGGAGTGGTGGATCCAGGTTGTCGCTGGTTGTCACGTCTGATATCATCACATAGCCACTGGAGCTCTATTATTCATGAGATCAATGCTGAGAGTCAACCAGGCCTGATGCAGGAAAACCCGCCTCCCCCCTCCGGATCTTTCCCTTCCGTCGTGCCCCCTGGATGTTTCTCAGAAGATTATTCACCCTTCACTTTCGTCTTTTCTGCTGAGTTTGACTTGTGAGTGTCGTGAACATGAAAGCTGAGAGTGTTCACCTCGAGGGGTGACAGCCGGTGAGAGACAGCGAGGCGGATGCTGCTGCCTCTGACGCCTCGACCATCGGAGGGCTTCAGAGCCGGAGGCCAAATGTGGAAGAACGAGGAGGGAAAAGGTGCAAGAAAGTGGAGGGAGAAGGTGATAGGACGTAGGATTGGAGGGGTTGGGGGAGTGTCAGATGTCCAGCAATGAACAAGGAAGTTCTACAAGATGTCCCATAATTCCTTCGGTCACTCATTCCTTATTCCAGACAGGATAAAAATTTACTGGTTTCCTCTACAGTGTGCAGCAAATCAAGATTTCTTGCCTAAGTGACGGGTGTTCATGGTTGCATAACAGCAGACTGGCTCTTTGTAGGAATTTGTGAAGTGAAGTGTCTTTCATTGCATCTTGACATGTTGTAGAGGTAATATACAGCTTTCACCTGAGCAAATTCAACCCTGTCCCTGGAAAAATTACATTCCCATACTGCTGAGTGGCATTCTTTCTCAAAGAAACTAATTCTGTCTCTGGAAGGTAAGACAATGACGATGTAGTAAGGCTTCCAGTTTGAAGGAGTCACTTAAGGAGATATGAGTGAGTGAGAAAACCGGAACTCCTCCTTCCTTCAGCTTCCGCAACATCTGCCTCAATTTCCCAGCCGTCCTTGTGAGAGCTTTCCCTTCCAACATCTGGTAGGGTTTTTTTGGAGCCTCCATCTTCTACTTTTTGAGGTCCGTCCACAAGGATGCCAAGCAGTAACTGGTTTCCAATTATTTTTTGGGTGTTTTTCATCAGGAAGAATTTGTAGTATTTCATTCTGATGATGAGCTTGGTTTTGTAAAGCATGTATTTCAAGACGTCAGCATTCAGTCTCCTGAGATGTGCGGAGCCAACATGTCATCCAGTTTCTTGATCTGGTCCTCCATAGTAAAGTCGAGAAACTCCTCCAGATACATCTCTAAAATGCTGAACCTCTTGGGTGTGAGGACAATGAGCAAGTTAAAAAAAAAGCTCCTCTAGGATCTTCTGCTGAGACGCCTCCATCTCCTTCTTAAGGTTCATGATGATGTTAAGCAGAGAAATCTGGTTTCTTCCTTTTTCTGTGTTTTTCATCAGGATGAGTTTGTAATATTTCATTCTGATGATGATGGTCTTGGAGGACATGTGCTTGAAGAGGTCAACTTCCAGCCTCCTCATCATGTTCAGACTCAACATCGTGCAGCTTCTTGATCTATTCCTTGATAGAGGATGTTGACAAACTTCTCCAGACAAATCTATAACTTTCTGAACTTCTCAGGTGTGAGCAGGTGGAAAAGCTCCTCCGAGTTGTTCTTCAGAGGAGTTACAAAAAAGGATTTGTTCAGCACCCAGAAGGATGGTGGCATCGGTTGACAAGAAGACTCTTGACCAGGTGGACTGAGGCTTGCGCTCCATGTGAGGCCATAGATCTTGGGATTTTAGTTTTGTTTTCACTAATTGATTACATTCAGTTTTCACCTGCTTTCTGGTTATGGTTAGTTTATTGTAGCAGTGTCTGAAGAAGGTGAGGGAGTTTTGGAGAAACTCTTGTAGGAGGGAAGAGTTGCAACTGTCAACCTGTCGAACATGATCCAGGTAAACTTCCAGGTCGGCTGGTTAGTTGGCAAAAGTTGCGGGCGCAGTGAGTAATAGCTTGCCTGACAATGTGCACAATGTGTGCTTGAGGGACATAGAGGTAACAACTAGTCAAACAAGAAGACAAAGAGAAACACAAACTTCGAGCAGAATTTGCAGTGTAGATGCTAGGGCATTAGCAGGAACAATGATCTCATGAAAAACGCAATTGAACTCGGATTTATATTCTGCAGGTGGTTGGTTCCATGATGAATCTCAGGTGGGTCTGATGATTTACGCCAAAGGGAAAGTAGGTCGACAATACTTAGAACCAGAAGTATACATACCAAGGCCAACACAAGGGAGACAATGTAGGCAAAAAACACCAGGAAATTGGAGCATGAGAAACAAAAAAGGAGAAAAGAATTGGCGGGGATTTAGATAGCAATAAAATAAATGGTAAAGATATGTCGATTTGAAATATACAGAATCCAGTAAAGAATACATCTCCATCACTGGGAAAGTGCAGTTTACTTGTATAAGAATGCAGTATTTTGGAGACTGGACTGCAAAATGTACAGAAAAAGTAAATTTGGCTACACTTTAAACACTAAATGGAGCTCCACTAATCTTCAACTCAGTCACACTTTTTACTCAGATGTAAAAAAGAACAATGAGGAACATTACAAATCCTCCCACGTTCTACATGCAACAGTTGCACCCACACGAAGACACACAGATATATATTTGTATTGTTTCATGAGGGAAAACATGGCTGCATAGTGTGCCAGGAGTCTGACTGTTGGCAAATATCCACACGTGCTGCTTAATGCTTACTTTCGGCCGATAAAATGTGCAGGATTTACAGGAAACACGCTCAAATCATAAATAATTTTTCAATTTTAACATGTTAAAATGACCTTTTAAGCAGATTTTTTAGAATAGTGCAGATGTGAAACCTGCATTTTGGTACAAAAACATTTTAGTAATAAAACACTACCCTGTTTTACATTTAGCAAAAAATCTAAGTTCATCAGCATTGCATTGTGTCTTGCAGGCTGTTCACGCTCACACAGTTGCTAATTTTAATTCATGTGATGCTAGCAAAGATTCATGATGTTATAGATCAAAAAATTTTGCTAACAGGACAAATACTGCATTTCATCTTGTAAGTACTAAAGACTTTGTTATATTTAGATTAAAGGAGGACTGAAAACGGCCACACACACAATATATTATGAAAAATATCGAGCTAACATTAACACTTTAAAATGGTTTCAACCAAATCAAAAATGGTTACTCAGAGGGATGGTGATGATTTTAAATTGTAATAACCCACATGTATCTGATTTATTTTAAGCCAAAGACATGTGTGCCGTATGTGCTTGTGAAACTACAAATTAAAATGTGTTTGTAGCAATAAAAACTGGTTTCTCTGTGCATGTTCTGACAAAAATACAGCTGAAAAAGAAGCTTCTTCGTACAAAAAAGGGTGCAGCTTAATTCCCAGCCTGTTATTATGCAAACAAACTCGTATTTCCAGTGCTGTTGTTCACATTATGTACCGTCGCTTTGTCATTTTTGACACTGATGCTCACACATTTTGGCACATTAATCCAGTGTCTTTAATAAAAGCTTCACTGATCCCGTGTGTCCCACCAAACTCATCGCTGTCTCTTAGCAACTGCTACCCATAATGCCTCACCGCTGGGAACTACAACTTCCTCAGAGAGACATCAGAGTGTGTGTGTGTCATTGCCTCGCCCGTGACGTCTCTGCAGGAGTGTGTGTGCGCCGCTCTGTGCGTGGACGCTGAGG
This sequence comes from Amphiprion ocellaris, assembly GCF_022539595.1. NCBI lineage: Eukaryota > Metazoa > Chordata > Actinopteri > Pomacentridae > Amphiprion > Amphiprion ocellaris. The sequence continues at coordinate 5,807,004 of NC_072774.1, read as the reverse complement.
CGGTGATGTCAGAGAGTCGGGTCGAGGTTTGGGACTGTGCAGCAGCTGGACCGAACTCCCGAGGGAGAGCTGAGAAAGTGAACACAAACCTCCCCCAGAAAGGCCCGAGCCAGAGATGGAGACAGAGGAAGAGCTCCGGCTGCAGCGTGTTATTACTGGATGCATTGTGATGCTGTTCTCTGTTTGTTGTAGTCACTAAAATCGCCTTGTGTGCATCACTTTGTGTGTGTTTGTGTGCGTACAGGCAGCAGCGCTGACGCTCTCACACCGCCCACAATACTCAGAAAAATAAGAGTTCTGCAGAAGGCTCTCTGGTTCGTCGAAGCACCAACAGTAACTGAAGGACCTCTTTATTCAGCGGATGGATCTTCATGTAGTTCTTTCGAGTACTAAAAGGTTTTATTGCAGATATTTGGTGGCAGTTAAAAGTCTAATAGTGAAATAATTCTATGCTCTACAAAACATTAGAGGCCCACAATTTCCCAAATCCCAAGCTGGAATATGCTAAATGTATTTTAATGAAGGGTCATACATGAAAGTTTTAAAATCACTTTGTCTACAACTGTTAAATGCATTCAGTGTTTCTTGTTGTTTAGTTCGGATCCACACAGTTTATTATAACTTTTTAGGAGTCAGTGTGACTGATTACAGTACGTGTTAGTTCTCTGAAACTGACATGACATTTTGAATACCCTGCTTGTCTGTACCGAAACAAAGTAAAAAGAAATGGTGTTAAATGGCCAACAACTGTGTTCATGTGTTTTTTTTGACAAGCCATGCTATGAAAAAAAAAAAAAAAAACGTTCCAAGTCCTGGAAACAACTGTGAAGATCTGGCAGCAAAATATATTGAAAAATAATGCAACATTCAAAAACTGTGGAGAAATATGGGAAAATACTATTTTTAGTTAATTTAAATCCAGTAAAACTGCAATTTTAGAATTCTACAATGTGAAAGAACAAATTACGATGTGTGAAAATACAGATCTATGATGTGAACAAAATGTACAGTTTTGGGCTTCTTTTTTTTTCTTTTTTTTACAATCAACATGAAACAATAATACTTCTTTCTGTGATTTTATAAAATGTTCTTTTTCATTTAACAAAGCATTTAAATTTAAATAACAGTTAAAATATATATTTTACTTTTTAATACATAATAGACATATTTTTCTTTCAAATAACAGCAAACGTGTAAAATAACTATATTTTTGCTGGGTGAAACAGTAAAAAAGTAACTTTATGCTCAAATGTTGCAATAGAATAATTTGCTATATGTAAAGACATTATTTTTTATATAGACAATATGTACAGCTTTGGCCCATGTTTTTTCATAGCTAACAGTTGAAAAAAATATTTACTATTTTTTAACTGTTACTGAACATTTTTTTCTTTCAAATACCAGAAAATATCTGGAAAATAACCACTTTTTAAAATGTATTAAAACACAGTTAAAAAAAGTAATTTTAAGGTCAAATGTAAATGAATGAATCATTATTTGTATATATTTACACATATATATGGATGATATCTACGGTTTTGGCCTGTGTTTTGTCATAATCAACAGCTTAAAAAGTATTTGCTATTTTTCAATTGTCATTACGTATTTTTTTCTTTGAAATATCAGTAAAATAATCATTTTTAAAATTAATTTAGATACAGGAAAAATACTGTAATTTTATGGCCAAATGCTTCAACAGAACAATTTACAATTTGCAAAAATGCTGTTTTTTAAAAGAGGTCCTTAACTGGACCATGTTTCCCACAAATAACTCCCTTGAAAATGGTTCCTTAAAGTCATTTATTCTTCCTAAAGGAACTCTTTTTTAATGATTCTTCGAGGAACATTTAGGGGACCTTTGAAAAATAATTTGCAGAAATAATTCATTAAAGAACCTCTTGCTCAAAGGTGCTTTGTGGAATGAAAAATGCTTCTTCTATGCAAAGACGCATTTTAGTTTAGCAGCTTTATCCTTCTGAGAGTAGATATTACAAAAGAAAAACCTGAACTACTGAGACGCACACATGGAAAACTACCGTGGAGTTGTGCGATGGTTCCTCCGACCAGCTGGTGTGTAGATTCACCACCAGCGGCTGGATAAAGGCTGAGTCAGGACACACTGGTCTCTGTGTGTGTCTGTGTGTGTCTGTGTGTGTTTGGGGACAGTGAGGAGATGATGGCAAAGCAAAGCGGTGTACAAACACTCATGCTCCTCTCCTGACACGTGTGAGGATAAACATCGATATCCTTGACTGACGTTAACACCCTGTTGAGTAAACACACGAGTCGAACTCTCACCACTCGACGGCCGCCGCTCGCTCAGATGCCTATAGGCTCCTCGGCTGCCTCCGCGGCCGTCTGGCAGCGGAGTCAGGCCCAACAAACAGCGCCACTTCAGGGTTCAGCAGCCTCGCCACGGATCTCCCACACATTCACAACAGCAAACACCTGTATTATTGGTCTGACCGCCCCCGATTGTCAACACGGCTCGCTGTCATGCTCCACATGGAAAGAAAACAGGAAGAAAAACACCAAAAATCACCTCCCCTCACCTTTACCTCCTTTAAATATGTAAAACCTTCAATCGGCTACAAAACTATGAAACCCATTGTTGCCAGAACCATGGCCAGATTAACCTGTTTGGTGGCCCAGAGGCAAAAAATTAGCTGTTTGGCCACCTTTCAACCCCCAACCACCAACACCCTTTGTGCACTGTTGCCCCCTCGCCTCTTGATTCCCATTTGGGACACCGTTATCCGCACACAACGGCTTCATTATTTACCCAGAGTCCATAAAGTGTTCCTCAGATGGAAAGATACAGTCTGTCCTAAGGTTCTGTGGAAGCATTTTGTAATAAATCTTTGAAGTAAACTGATTAAACACAAAGTAATTTTGGAACTTCCATGACGTGAGCACAGAAGCCAAAATTCTGAGGTCTGGAGCACAAGATTTGGTAACGCTGCAGGGCCTGGCATGTCATCTTTAAAAGAAATCTGCAAAATTACACAATTTATGAAAGCCAGAAACACTTAAAAACAGAATCATCTAACTTTCAACTTTCTGATGGTCCTTGAAGTAATCGTGTTTTACGGGAGGCTCGGCCAGGACGACCAACCAAGTCTAATTGGGATGTCTCATCAAAAACTGCCTAATTAACTGAAACTAAACCACCAGATATTGTAAAACACCAAATTCTGCATTGGCGAAACTAGGAAGCCACTCAGCTGCAACCAACAGTCAAAAATTCAGAGATTTTTCTGTTGAACTGCAGGCAGTGTTTACACAAAGCTAAGAGGAGACAAGTATGGAGACAAATGAGTAGGACTGAGAGCAAAATAAAACACATCTGATCAATAAATCAAATGCAGCATGGTTTTAAAATGGCTTACAGAGGAGCAAGTTGTTGGAAGATACATTAAGCATGGTGAAACATCTTTGAAGAGTTGATGTGCAGAGTTGTGTGGATATAAAAAAGTAAGTAGTAAAATATCTATAGTACGCAGAGCCATTATTTTTTCAAAAATTGGTAACACCTGAGGGCTCTTGGAGCAATGTTGTACATACTGATTACAGGTTCTTGAGTAACAAACAGTCAAAGAAATTCAAACTTTGTCCTTTTCTTGGGATTGATGGCACTACAACTGCATATAAAGCATTTCAAAGTGCTCTCTTCGTCTAGTCGTGGCTGTTTCCACAGAGGTGTAGGACTTTATATTGCAGAAAGAAGAGCCCACAGAGAGGAAAAATGAGAGTGGGGCACATAAAAAGTCCAAGAACTATGATTGTACTTTTTTTTTATAATCGATGAAAGAAGACAAAAAAAAACTCAACGGTATTGGATAGATGCGAATAAACGCACACATACAAAGAGTTTTCCACCAGCTTGACGTTACAAAGATTTAGACAGATGGAGAATAAGTGCATAATGGAGGTTGATTTGATGCAGAAATTCAAAATGGAGACACACCGGTCAGCCACAACATTAAAACCAAAAACCAGATATTTACTAATGGAACAACTCTTCAACGGATCAGGGTTGTTCCGACACATTTTCCAGATGCTCAGTCGGACTGGGACATGGAGAGTTTGGAGCTCTTTGGGCTCTTGGTCGTGTTCCTCGAGTCCTTCTGGAGAAGTTTTTACAGTGTGGCAGGGAGGACAACATTTAGGTGGTTGGTATAAGTCAAAGTAACATCCACATGAATGCAGGATCCAAGGTTTCCCAGCAGAACATTGGACCATAACAAGATAGTGAATGTTTTCCACTTTCAATGGTGGTTTTAAGGTTGTAGCTGGTTGGTGCATGTTGCTCTCTCGCTTCTAACTGGTTCTAAATCTGCTTCTTATTGACTGAATTGATTTAAAGATTTTACTGATTACTTTTTTAAAGCTCATCGAGGCTTAAAGGCGGCCGTGCTTTTGCCATCAGGACCCCTCAGCTTTGGAACAACCTGTCTGGGGAGAAAACTTGTAGAATTACTGACTTCCTGTAAATCACTTTCTTGTATGTGATGTTGACTACTTATGAAGTTTTTTGTTATTGCTTTAAGGGTGTGCTGCCTTAATTATTTTATTCAAAATTGTTGCATTTTGTGTTTTTGTGTCTGTTGCCAACTTGTTTTAACTTATCTTAATTTCATCTTGCTTTGTTCAGCCTTATTGTTTTAATTTCGGCTTCTGTGCATCCTGCTTTTGCAGGATGTGTTGATTTGTTTTGTTTTTAAAAGTGCTATATATTTACATATAAAGTTATTACTGAATGTATGAGCTGGATTAAAGGGGAAATGGAATGAGAATAAAGTGCAGGCACCTCTTGCAAAAAACATTAAATAGTAGAAAACAACGTTGGACAGCCTTATATTTGTACTGCCGGCTGATATTTTTGTCATGGAAATTCCCCAAAATGAATCAAATTACCTCAAATTTGCTCAGTTCGGCCTCAGCTGTTCATGTTTTGCAGTGAATTAAACTTATTTTGGAGCCACCAAACACTTAAAAAATGTAAAAGTATTGTAATATTTATCGTCTATTAAATGAAATCACTATGAGGTCAAGCTAAATATGTTTCCAGTCACTTTTAACAGGTTTAAGTGTTAAAGTTCTGGTTATCTTTTACACTGACCTCTCCAGATGAAGAGGTAATCTATCCTGTGTCATCTTCACAGTTTATATAAACCTTGTTTCCTCTGACAACTGCACACAATCACAACAAACCAGAGAACAGAAGCGGTGTCTCAGTGAAGAGCAGTGATTTGAGCGAGCTGCAGGCAGAGATTACAAAGGGCTGACTATGAAAACAGCTTATTGAGGAAAAAGAAAAAAAGACTTGGGGAGGGGGAGAGAAATGCTAAATATTCTCACATGAAGAGCATAATGGAAGTTGGTATTGGTGTGAAGGGAATTTAATATTAACGTCCCCCTCAGCTGCTCCTGCCAGAGGCAGGAACTGATCATAACATTCGGCTCAGGACGTCATAATTGGTTGTAAAAGAGCCTCTGGACTCAGTGTGTGGTTGTTGCGTGCATTCCAAAAGATTCAGACAATCTGCTTTTTACGCCTCCTTTCATGAATAAATGTGATCAAGTGCGTAACTGGGTTTATTACTTAAGTGAGCGTGTGTGTGATGTTTGTGCGCCAACAGGCTGAGCGAAACGGTCCAGAGGGGGCAGTCGTGATACTACGAACGGATTCATCTGCTCAGTCGGAAACCTGAGAGGCGGCGGTGTGTTTGTGTGCACAAAATGCTGCACGTCGAGTTTGTGTTGCATTTAATCACAGGTTTGTTCCCTCTTTCGATCTTGAAAACCATGACACAAACCAGGTATACTTACCATACATTATTTCTAATATTTCGCCCATTTTTTAAAACCCCTCTGAACCCCAAGCAACATCTTTTGCTCCTAACACATTTTTCCTCATTTTTCACTGCAACATAAAGTCCTGCACCTCTATGGAAACAGAACAACTCAGAAATGTCCTCTGTGCACAATGACACAGTTGTAATGCCATGAATCACCAAAAAATGAAAGAGAAATACAAGATGTCTTTGATGACATGTTGTACAAAAATTGAAAAAAATGGAATAAACATGTAAAACATTTCTTCAGGTGCCCACAGGTGTTAGGTTTTTTTTTTCCCCACGACCGTAAGACTTCATAATGCCTCAATGGGGGGCAGAGTGAGGTTTGGTGACAACCGGTCCTAGTCTTAACAATTTGCACTTTTAATGCACTTTTTATTGTGGGTTTTTAAATATTTATTATCATTATTATTTATGTATCTTTATATGACTGCTCTTAACTGTTTTTAGTGATTTCAGCTCTTAGTTTTTACTTGCATTGTGTTTTAGTATTATGCTATCACTATGTGCACTGCATTACTTTGCTGCTTTGTCTGTCTATCTATCTATCTATCTATCTATCTATCTATCTACACTTATTTATAAAAACCCTACAAACTTGTAGCTTTTCATGTTTCTCTGCACACCAACTTTCACAATGCTGAATGTAGGTGAAAACACTGCCTGCAGTTCAGCTCAAAACTCTCCAGTGGAAGCTTGTTTATTTCCAAAGGATCTCGCTCAAAATGGATTATTTTGGCAAGTCCTTAAATGAGACATGTAGAATAAAGTAATTTTGATAAAATACCTCGATTATAAGCTCTGACTTTGTTAATTTTCCTGATGGAACTACATTCTCGCTTGAATATTTTTCAAAAATTTTTCTAAAGAAAACATCTTTTAAATCTGCTGACAGGTTTTTAGGTTTCACAGTTTTAAATATAATGAAGTCCCCTTGCTATAGCCTCAGAACAGTAACACAATTTACACCTCTTGAAACGCTTTAAACAAAAAAGAGATGAAGTCAGTGGCAGAGCTGTTGTACTGGACTGCATTAAAACGTATAGAAATGCATTATAAAGTTACACACATTAGAAAACGTGATACACGCTTTAAACTGATGACTAAATCAATTAGCTGCACCAACTACAACAGTAAAAGTCTCTTTACACATTAATGTATCGATGTAAATAAATCAAAGTTAAAGCTGCAAGTCAGAGTGTTGCTGGGATGCCAGTTACACACTTAGTTGACCATTACTCACTGCAACAAACAAATTATGCACCACTTGTGCCTCATGCTGTTATTTCTGCTGATCTTTCTTTTAGCTGAGCGACAGAACTTTCACTGCAATTGCTTTAATGCAACAGCACTGCCTCTCTTAAGAAACACATGATCTCAGTGCTTCCTCTGCCACTGGCCAGCTGTGCATGTTTGCCTGTCCGAGCAGAAAATTATGAATGAGCGCAACCCTTTAATCACATTCAAACGCTTCCACTTATCTCACTTGTTTTTCCTGCCCGCCTGTCCTTCCTAACAGCCAAAGCTGTGACAGAAGCAAGAAGTTAAGTCGCTTTTCAGAGATCTGTGAGGGGAAAAGAAAAGGCTGAATGCACTCAGAGCGGAGAGGAGGGAATGTCCTCAAAGTCTGGAGGGAGGAGGGTGGGTTTGGACAGGAACATGCTGGAGGATAAGGCGTGTTCCCTTTGGCAGCACGGTGCAGTGTCAATCCGCCGGTGCCATCCGATGCCGGTGCTTGTGACGGTGCAACAGTTTGCGGCTGAGACGCTGAGAAAAGATCCGGCTGGCTATAAATAGGCCGTGTGTTAAAGAGGAGCGTTGTAAATATAGTGCCCTGGCGTGGTGTTGCTTTACACCAACCCTCCCCATCCCAACCCACCTCCGCCTCCCTCTCGGCCTCGGCCCCAGCCTCCACCGGACTCCTCTTAACAGTTTCATTATGCCAGAGTGCGTCATGAGCGCTGGAAAGAAAAAGAAGCCGAAAACACGGGAAGAAAGGGAGGAAGAAAGAAAGGAAAGACGGGGGCTGGCAGCGGTGTAGTTATGGGACAGATTACGCTCCGGCTCTATGTGTGTGTGATGTAATGTAACTGAGGCCAGGCTTCCCCAGGTCTTCTGCAGGTTTGGGCAGCTTCCAACATTCATTAGAACAGAGAAGAAGTGTTGGGAGTGAGGTGATCTGCTATTGTCTTCTTTTTCTATCCTTCTTCTTTTGTTATCTAGGTTATCTTGTCCTCTCCCTTTCATTCTCTTGTTTCATGAATCGTGTTCCCAAGCAAATTTAAACCAAACTTTTGAAATGTTGCAGAAAATTCAAAAGAAAAGTAAATGCAAATTAAGGTTTCATGGTCAGAAGCTGGTAGTATAGGCTATGATAGTAATAACTGTAATAAACAGAGTAGAAAAAGCTGCAAGCAAAACAAGGAGTGTGTTCCATTTCCCATATTAACATAAGGAGAAGATTTATTATGTCCTAAATCTTAATTTGTAAAATGCGGTATGCCAACAATACCAGGATGTCCAACTACATCCATTTTTACTTAGCAGTTTGCAAGCCGGAATGCTTTTCTGGCTTTGACTTTTCAACTCGGCCACTTCAGAACATTCACCTTGTTGTCTTTAAATCATTTCCGTGTAGCTTTGGCTGTTCGTTTCAGTTCATTAGCGTTTTCCAAGTTGCAGTTCTATTTAGACTGAATCAGGATGTCCTCCAGGACTTCTCTATATTTTGCTTTGTTCATTTTACCCTCTACTTTTACAAGCCTTCCAGGGCCTGATTCTGAGAAGCATCTCCATGTAATGATGCTGCCACCACCATGCTTCACTTCATGATGCTGCCACTACCGTGCTTCTGCCAAACATAGTATCTAGTCCTATGTCCAAAAAGCTCAAATTTGGTCTCATCAGACCAAAGAACCTTCTTCCAGTTGACTTCAGAGTCTCTCGTATGTCTTCTGGTGAACTCTAGTCCAGATGTAATATGGGCTTTTTTCAACAGTGTCTTTCTCTTTGTCTCCCATAAAGCTTTGACTGGTGAAGATCACACAACAGTTGCTGTATGCACAATCTCTCTCATTTTAGCTAACTTCCTTAGAGGAATCATAGGTGTCTTGCTGGTCTCCCTCACTCTTCTCTTTCCTTCTCAGTCTTTGAGGACAACCTGCTCTGGGCAGATTTACACATGTGCCATATCCCCTCCATTTCTTAATGATGGATTTAACTGGACTCCAACAGATATTCAGTGACTTTTCTTTTAATGCATCACCTCACTTATGCTTTTCAGGAACCTTCCAAGGGGGGGTGAATACTTGTTAAGCCACTGTAGTTGCAGCCCTACATGTCATGATTTGTGCTCTCCAGAGGCGAAAACAATGAAAGAAACAGTCAATCAGTCATGAGTTTGAAGTTTGCTGTCAGAATTCCTTCCAAAAAGGTGTTTCTGTCCCCCATGAAGTGCATTAACTCATTTTCAAAGAAGTCAGAAAGAAGTTCAAGTGAGCATAGAAACTTTTGTTTTGCAAACTTGGGGAAGTTTTATCGAGTTTTAATTAACTTTTACAGATTTAAACAGGCTATGGAAACATGGTTACACTCTTCTGTCTCACTTCTCTGCCCCTCTGTCCTCCTCTCTTTTCCTTTTCTACAGACCTGCTAAGAAAAGTGCCTCGCTGGGTGTGGTGTGGTCTGTGTGTAGGCAAACTCTGCTCACTGTGTCCACTGTGTTTTCACACTTTGCGAATGTGCGTGTAGGTGAATTTCTCGTATCGCATATAAAACCCTTCCTATGACATCACGCGGTGACGTCCCCTGACATTCAGATGTCCGCCCGGCCGGCTTTCAGTGGGAACGTCGTCGGTGTGTGTGTGGTTGCACATCTGGCAAGGATTTTCAAGAGCTTTTTCCCCTTTTTGTTCCTTTTCAGCGCCGAACAAGTGACTTCTTTACAAGAGAAAAAAGTCAGATAGACTCACTCTGTCTCCTTCTGCCTCTCTGTCTCGCACACAAAAACACACACACAGAAACACACACACACACTATGTGACGCAACAGCCACTGGTCATGTTCCCAAGGTCCTGTTCTCAGCACAGTCTGACTGGAGGCCTTTGTCTGAGCTCACTTTAAAAATAAAACTGGAGCAGGATTACCACACACACACCCTCACTCACTCTTTGTGCATGAACTAAGCCTGACCCGAGGTGGAAAAGGAGCCCACTGCCAGCTCATGATGCTGTTTAAGTGAAGTGTGTGTGTGTTTGTGTGCACGTATGTGTGCTGCCATACTGTATTCATGTGCATATTATTCCACTCGTCCTGACAGTCTAATTATGGGCTTGTGTAACACCCATGTGTATATGAGCGTGCACGTACACACACACACACACACGTATGAGCCTCGAACATGATCACACCACCTGTCATTTTACTGCCGTGCACAGAAACTTAATCCTCCACAAATTACAGGACTCAGATTAAACTCGTCCGACTCTTCGGGACTCTTCGTAAGGATTTCTGCTCTCGTAGCGCTTCTCATTGATGTTTCCCAACATCCCGAGAACTTCCCGTAACTTCCACCGCCAGCATGTCAGCCGAGCGCTTTTGCATTGCAATTTACGGATTTAGCATAAGAAAGCAAAACACGATCCTGGACAGTACGAGATGAAACACTGTGACTTCTAAATTTATCACTTCATTTACAGAACCAGTTACATGAGATAAACTGAAAATAAGACAGCGTCCGCAACTAAACTGCATTTTCAGTTGCATTTTGTGGGAAACTTATTTACTGCCGAATTACGTTTGCTTGTGAAGTGTCACCAAAAATAACACATCTTTACTGTTTGCTGTTTTTGTTGGAGCCTGAACGCATCTCAGTTGATGTTGGATGAAGTTCATAGATTGATTTGAAATAAACTAAATTCAATATTTACTGCATGTACAGGTTGGTGTACTCTACCATTTAAAACTTTGGGGTTACCCAGACAATTTTACACTTTCCATGAAAACTCACACTTTTATTCATGTGCCAACATAATTGCCCAAGCGTTTTCTAACCATCAGTTAGCTTCTCAACACGATTAGCTAACAAAATGTAGCAATGTAGCATTAGAACACAGGAGTGATGGTTGCTGGAAATGTTCCTCTGTACCCCTATGGAGATATTCCATTAAAAATCAGCCGTTTACAGCTAGAATAGTCATTTACCACATTAAGTCTAATTATGTCGAGACTGAATTTCTGATTCATTTAATGTTATCTTCATCATTTTTTTTTTCAAAAATAAGGACATTTCTAAGTGACCCCAAACTTTTGAACACTAGTGTATATACGGTTCATGCTTTACAGTGATACTGTATGGATTAACTTCTTTAAATGTATGGAGTCTCATTTATATTACTTAGTGGCTATGTGCCTTTACTTGCCTTTGACTTAAGAGTAGTGGGTTTGGATACCTAATCTTCAGTCAGGTGAAGAGACAACAGTTTTTTGATAACTGTCCTAATATCATTTTTGATAAATTTAAAAAGGAAAATTATATTGTAAAAAGTATTTTTTTTGTTTGTGCGTTGAAGTAAACAGTTCACTTTCGTTTAGTGCACTGATGGAGAAAGTTGTGACCGACAGAGCGAAATAGGTGGATTTTTCAATACTTACATAGCGAAACTACACTCCTAAGTCAGTAAAATATTCTGTATGAAAAATAAACCTCTGTACATCAATTAAAAAACTTCATTATCTCTGTAGAGCTATTGAGTGGGGACACATGAACCTCAGCTTATTACATGAGTGTTAAAATAATTTACTGTACTCTTAGAATTAGGTGAACCTCAAGAAACGTGACTTGCTTGGGGGGTTTCCTGGGGGAGTCTTTAACAGCTCAGTTCTGAGAAGAGATTACTGGTGGAACTTCTAATAACTCAATAGGGGTTCTTTACTAGTTAGGTGTCACTTTATGCCTGTCCACTGATGTAAATAATGTAACCCGTTATTCATTTTTATAAAAAAAACAAACAGCAATACCAAAATTACTAGAATTCTTTGTTTTAGTCCTTTTGAAACTAAAATTTAATTACAACAATAATAAATGAAGAACCTATCTGAGGGAACCATCAGAAGGTTGCTTGAGGCTCTTCTACTTCTAAGATTGTATATAAAGGTTTAAAGACACCTGACATGCCAAATTGGTTTGAACCTGTTTCCTGAGGGATTGTTACAAAAGCAGATATGTGTCATATAATTATAGGAATCAGTTTTTCTTTCATTTCATCTTCCGTGCCTGTTGGATACCTCCTTTCCATTGACTGCATGTGTATTTGTCACAGCGCACAACAGTGAAAATTCAACTGATTTCAACTTTGATGCTGATGTTTGGTGGGCGGCAAGTTGCCCTTTGCTCAACGCAGCGCCAAACCATTGTGGTGTGACGCAAACTCTCAGAAATCATACGTTTCAGAGTGGATTGTTGGGTTCTGTTTGAAAGGCCATTTTGCCTTACGTTGACTGAAAGTCTTTCATACTATGCCAGCGTGACAAAACACACCTGTTTCAAATTACATTTCTTTCAAAGCATAAATAAGAATGTAGTGTAGGTGTATAGGAAGATTATTTTCGGGAGACGTGGTTTCTTTATCTGTTAAAAAAGATAAAATACGCACTTCAGATCCTGTTGAAAATATGAAACGTGAGACAAATTTTCCTCCAAATGATTCAAAGCATCCTTAAAGTACCACAACAACTTATGTTTCCCTCTCTGGGATTGAAACCCTTCACTGTGCTGCGTTTTACCAATTGAGAAACACTGCACTGACAGCTCAAGACGCACTTAATTAGCTTTGTCCGCTAACTTTGAGAACCCTTCCCTTCTCCATTAAGCTTCTCCTCCAAAAACACCCCAACCACAACTGCCATCCTGAAGGCTTTACGGGTGCACGTTGCCAATGACGCCCAAAGAGAGCTCTCACAGCGGATTAGCGCAGCTTCGCCACAACAAGGCCCCAGAGGTCCACATTAAAATTATAAATGGAATGTTGTGTCAATTTTACTTTTAATTTCAGTTTTTCGTGGAAACAATGACATAAAATAGCAAATATCACAGAAATATTGACTATATTTTTAAATCCATTTGTTGATAATTTTTCCATTTCATCATTAATTTGTAAGCGTTTGCCAGGCTTGGCCCCATCCCTTTGACTGCATATCACTCCCCTGGATTTCACATTTTGTAGTGCAAGTGTGACCCCCCGGCAGGTTGGCAGCGAAGCCACATCACAAGGCAAACCCTCCTCAGGACACTCAGACACTTTCCAAGGAGCCAGAGAACAGCGAGGACATTCAGGGGAGACACCTGCTGAATCAGGCGCTTCTACGCCACAGAGTGTGATGGAAACTAATCCACTTATATCAGCCGCGCTGCTATTAGCGTCCTGTACAAACACACTACCGTCTATTAATACTGTAACCTGGCACACACACGCCGCTCTATAAATGCACACTCACGCAGTGGCTGTCACACATACCTGATCTGGTTTCAGCTGCACAAACCTTCCCGACAACACATTATACAAGACTGGCCCACACACACACACATACAAACACACTAGTTGGCCGTGGCTCTCAGTAGTGTACCGTTCAGCAGACACTTGAAAGGACACCCTAGAGAGGAGTCCTTTTCACAGTAATAGTGCCCGGCAGCACTTAGCGCGGACCCGGTGGCTCTCTCCCACTGTAGTGAAGGGGATGAGGGTTCTCAATTCCACAGCAGCCCACTCTTCTCTTCCCACTCAGTGGGAGAAGAAGAGTCTTTCATGGGCATAGCACTCCACCGGCTGCACACTCCAAAGCACTCACTCACCCGCCGTCCACTGTGGAGAGTGGGATCTCGAATTCGAGAGAACAAGCAAGCGGGAATTGGCGATGAGTGTGAAATATTTCTGAATTATGTTCAGATGGTTCACACTCAAATACGCCGAAACTCAGCTGGACGAGAATGTGCAAAAAGAGTGATAAAACGAAGGGAAAAAGTGTTTCAGCGAAATGTTGAGGCTCCACAAACTGCAAAAGCAGCTGCAGTGCTCCTTGCAAGTTTTCAAAACTCTCTTGAAATCCCTCTGTTGGTGTTGTGATGTTGTTTTGAGAGCATGTTCAGACATTAAAACTATAAATAAACTGGAATCATCTTGGTAACATCCCTGGACAGTTCTTTTGGGGTTTACAAGACCAAATCCCTATCTAAACGAATAAAGAGAGACTCATTACTGCAGCTTCAATGGCCACCGAGACCCAAAACCTGCACGTACTGAATCAAAAGTCAAATCTCACTAATAAAAAAAAAAGTAAATGTGTTCCAAAATAAGGTTTAAAAAGAGTTTTTCCTGTAGATTATACTTCTATTATGCATATACCACAACACAAGTGCTTGAGATGTTTCCTTGGTTAGGCTGTTGCAAACCTGACAATTAGCTTTTTGGAAAAGTGATTTATGGAGCTGCTGAAGGTCCACAAACTACAAAACTAGCTCCAGTGCTCCTTGCAAGTTTTCAAAACTCTCTTGAAATCCCTCTGTTGATATTTTGCTATTAGTCTGAGGCCATGTTCGGGCATTAGAACTGTGAATAAACTGCAATCGTCCTGGTAACATCCCTGGACAGCTGTTTCGGGGATAATAATATCAAATCCTGATCTAAATGAATAAAGAGAGACCTAAAACTGAGACACAAAACCTGCCTGTATTGAATCACCAGTCAAATCTAATCTTAATAAAAAAAAACTAAATATGATTCAAAATAAGGTTTAAAAAGAGTTTTTCCTGCAGATTATACTTCTATTATGTGTACACCACAACGCAGTTGGTGGGATGTTTCCCTGTTCGGTTGTTATAAACCAAACAATTGGCTTTTTTGTTGGCAAAATAAGTGATGAAACAAAGGGAAAAAAAGTGTTTCATGGAGGTGTTGAGGCTCTACAAACGGCAAAACTAGCTCCTGTGCTCCTTAAAAGTTTAAAAACTCTCTTCCGTCCTCTATGTTGGTATTTTGATGTTGGTTTGAGGCCATGTTCAGACATAAGAAGTGTGTAAATAAAATGCAGCCATCTTGGTAACATCCCTGGAAAGTTATTTTGGGGGTAATAAGATCAAATTTCTATCTAAATGAGTGGAGAGAGACTTAAAACCTGCACCTACTGTATTACCGGTCATATCTGATTAATAAAAAAACTAAATATGCTCCATAATAAGGTCGAACTATACTTCTATTATGCATATACCACAACATGAGTGGTTGGATGTTTCCCTGTTTGTCTGTTACAAATCAGACAATTTGCTGTTTTGGGGGGATTTATTTGCAAAATGAGTGATAAAACAAAGGAACAATGTGTTTTAGCAAACTGTTGAAGCTCCACAAAATGCAAAACTAGCTCCAGTGCTTCTTGGAATAAACTCTGCAAGTTTCAAAACTCTCTTGTAATCCCTGTATTGGTGTTTTAATGTTTAAGTCCATGCTCAGACTTGTTTAAATAAACTGCAGCCATCTCGGGCAGTTATTTAAGGGGGTGATTGGATCAAATCCCCTTTTAAATGAATGAAGAGAGACCCATAATTACACTTTCAATAGCCACCGAGACAGAAAAGCTGCATATACTGAATCACCAGTCAAATCTGCTGAATTAAAAAAAAACAAAAAAACAATACATGCTCCAATATACTTTTCTGCTACAAACAAGACAAGTGATTCATTAGGAGGAAAGAACCTCCCACAAATTTCTATTCAGGTCTCTGTGATAACTGTCTCCCTCATAACATGTCTGACTGAGCCCACTCATTCATTTCAATAACGCCACTGCATTAACACTGTTGGAATTTTACATCAACAGATGAAATTGCCAATTTTTGCTAGAACCTAATGTGACCAACCACTGTGCAACATAAACATTATATTTCTGCTGTTTACACTGACATTGTTAAGATGGAGTATGAGATGATTGCCAACGTGACTTTCCAGAGTTATAAAAATGTTCCTTATATCATTACAACCCATAATCAGTGCTGTGACAGAGGACAAGCCCTGATATTCATTCAAACGCCACTGAAACACTACTTTCTGGAACCCAAAAGTTTCCCTTGAATAGAAACATCTCCATTTGTTATATTCCTGCACTGAATTAAAACTAAATTAATCACGTCTGCACATGTATACACATATATAATTATTAAGGTCAAAAGAGTACATTCATTATGCATGTATGTATGTTATGAGGGACTCACTTTGGCCCTGTAAATCAATTAATATTGATAATTTGTGACATATATTTTTGTAATTTCATAACACTTTCATGCACACAAATTTATTTAAACTGTTATATATCTGTACATTTGTACATCATAAAAGGTATTCTTAATTTTAATTAGCCTTTTCCTGCTTAAATTAACGGAAAATAAATAAATTTAAATACACAAAGTATTATTATATAAGTGAGACACCAAAGTCCAGGGCTCATTGGGCCATTGTTTACCCTAGTCCTTTTAGCATTAGCTAAGGAGAGTATTGATGATAAAGTGTCGTCCCTCCAAGCTCATGGCAACAGTTGGAGATATTCAACAATCACATAACGATGGAAAAATTTAATTTCCATACAACTAAACTGTATTCCCACAACATTTTCTCTCCCTACAAAACAAGACTATAATGACTAGGAAAAGCTTCCAGTTCTAAAGAGCCTTGCAAGACACGTCCACAGGATTTGTCATTTCAGTGCTTCCTGTTTACTGTGTATGGAAACAGGCGTGCAATGCATTCTGGTAGCACCACAATGCATTTTGAGAGACGTTGATTGGTTCTTATTTGCTTGCTGCCTCTGAAAACTCCTGAAGAACTTTTGAACCAACTAATAGAAAATGAAGACAGACTCAGCAGCTGCATGACTGATCTCTTAACACAAACGTTTTTAGAAACACATTAAGTGTTCCCCATTTGCTAGTTGTACGGTAGAAATCCCTCAAGGGTCTATTTTAGGGCCAATTTTAATCAGGATATATCTACTAATGACCTTCCTCAAGTGTGCCCAGATGTTACCATCCAGATGTACACAACCTAAAGAACAAACTAACAGCTGCAGTGATGAATGTGTCAGACTGGTCAACTAGTTCTTGCTTGACTCTCAATATAAGAAATCACTTTACATGTATTTCACAGTGAGGAATGATAACTCAGTTAACCGTGATGTGAAATTATCGCTGAAGTTTTATTTCACTTGGTTTGGTTGAGGCACCCAAACTACTTGTTTAAATTTAGGGAGAATATCAGTCCATTGCTTGGAGCACTGAGAATGTAGTTCAGTTGTACAGAAGGTAATTTGTAGGACACAGGGCCATGCAAGACATGGTTGTATCTTGCATGGCCCAGAAAACCAAGAAGAATTTTTTTAAAACTACATGTTGTTTAATGTGCCTTTCTGTATTTTCTGGTGTTCTTGCATTGTGCATAGTAAGTTAATGCACAGGCTTTAATCACTGCAGGTTTAGAACAAAGGTTAGGAGCTATATATGGTCCAGATCTGGATAGAAGATGGGGTTATAAATGCTCACAGGGTTGAAGAATCAGACTAATTCCTGGGTAGGTTTTCTGTGGTGCAAATTAGAATGAATCTGGGTTGCCAATGAAATCACAATGTCAGGGATAAACTCCTTAAACAATAGTCATTTTTGACAGTTTGGTCAATATTTGTACAATATTTCTGTCACTGAAATGGGATATGCTCTTTTAAGATGCCTTTTTAAATTGAATTCTTTGCAAAAAGTTACTCTTGTAATGTTTAATACAATCTTTTATTTTTTTATTTTCCCTGTGGTTGTCAAAAAAAAAAAAAATTTACAACAAGTCACCATGCTTTTGTCCAATGCTTGGCACATTGTTGGAAAGCACCACCTATCATGGAGACATCCCTGTAGACATTAAGTTTCATTTCACATGTAGTTTGGTTCTGTTTATGTACCAAAACTACTTGGTTATGTTTAGGGACAATATCATAGTCTGGGTTACAGTACACAGACTATTGTTTGAAGCTTCTCTTCCATTCTAGGTTACCAGAGTGACATTTTACTCAACTGAGAATGCAGTTATCTGTATAAGAATGTGATTTGGGTGTCCACATACTTTTGGACACATGGTGTACCTTTCACCCCTATTGGTAGAAAACACTTCACGGTAAGTCATCATGCTATTCCGGTTTGAAAGTGGACTTGGTCATCCCACAAGTGAAGCGCTCAATCACTGCTTGGCCCATTGTTAAAGGGCTCTATATATCATGGAGACACGCTTGTGGACATGTACCAATAGGCTGAACTTCCATTTCATTTACTGTTTGATTCAGTTTAGGCACCGATATCACTTGTTTAGGCTTCGGGAAAATTCAGGGTTTGGGTTGCAAGATACAGTTTATTGTCTGGAGCATTAAGGATGCAGTTCATTTGTATAGAAAGGGAACTTTTAGGACACAGGACCATGTAAGGTTTGGATGTCCACATACTTTTGGACACATAGTATACTTTCTACCTTTACTGGAGAAAAAAAGCATTACGAATTATGTAATATATGAGAAAGTTTCCAAGCTTGTCCGTGTTAGGTTGGAAATCGTGGCGCGTACAGCCAACAGGTTAGACGTTTGTTCAAGGGTTGGCCCAATGTTTTGAAAGCACCATTCGACTTCATTTGAGTTGTTAGGTTTGATTTAGGTTCAAAAAGTACTTGGTTAGGTTTAGGGACACTACCAGGGCTGGGGTTACAATATAAACCCTATTGTTTCAAGCATTAAATTGCATAGGAAGGTAATTTTTCGGACACAGGGACATACAAGGTTCAGGTGTCCATATACTTTTGGCAACACAGTTTACCTTCCACCCCTATCGGACGAAAACCTCTGCAGTTTATTGTCTCTTTACCAGCTTATCCTGTGTTGTCTAAACACAGCAAAGTGTAGACCCTCACTTCACCCTCACAGTGGAAAAATTACCCTGAACAGTCAGATCTGATGCCTTCAGGCCTGAGAGCAGCATGATGGTGACAGAAGCTGTGATGACTCCCAGCTTGTGTCTTTAAAGCGTGTATTAAAGTTCAATGAGACACTGCTTTTTAATAGTTTATCTTTCTCCTTCTTTGTTTTTGTAGATTGTGTTGCCCCTGTGGTATTCCCATGAGCAAACTCAGCATCACTGGCGGGATTCATCACTCGCAGTTCGGCACAGGCCAGGATTACAGCAGCATTCCCCGCTGCTCAGTCACGATGTAAATTCAGCTCATCCAGGCGGATATCTGGGCCTTCTGGACGGCGTGTCTGTGAGAGTGTTTCTTGGCTGAGGATCTAGACGGGATGAGCCGAATACTAAGCCTTTAGGAATCAGGAAGATGGTTCCTGGGATGCCTGGAATTCCTTCTGGAAACCTTTGCTGTCTGAGTGTGAATTAGGGCCCAGAGTGAAAGTTGCAGCAACAACCTCCCACTCGCTCGCTTCCTTTTGAGGCCAGAGCCGGCTGGATCTTCTCACGAGACTAGAATTATGGGACAGTTATTCGGAGGAGCCTATTATGGTATGAGGACACAATACTCCCACACATTCAAACACACACAAATACAGACGGTTACAACATGGCAGGTGATAGGAATCAGGCCGTTCTTGTATTATCAGGCCATAATGTGATGATGCTGTGGATTCCTCGAATACCTAAGTGGTCAGGTTTATTCCTCGCTATAGACAAGTGCAGCAGACAATTACCTAATAGCAGTCTGGAGTGCAATAAAACAAAATCTCTGCTTGCGTGAAGTCATGCTGAGGGAAAAAGAAACAGGTCCGCAGATGAAAGGAATGCAGAGGAAAGTGAACTCAGGGACAGAGGATGACACACCGCAAACCGACGATCCTCAAAGGCTTTTTTAGTCCTTTTTATCATCACAGATATTAGCTCAAAACCCATTTCGAGGGTGTCGACATCAGAGAAACATGAGTGTGTACACAGGAATGTAAGGGAAACTACAACATCATGTCATGAAGAGTCATTCGATGTTTTTAGAACATCTTATTATCATGTTATATTTGGACCTGTGTTCATCCTTTTATTAAATAGGATGAGAATTTATATGTTTGCTGAGGTCTAAGGAAAAAATAATTCAATGGTAAAGTTCGCAAGAAGAAAGAACTGTCGCATGATTAGACAGCTTGGTAAAAATCTAAAATTTAATTTATAAGACAATGAGCAAATCAAACTTTTCTAATGTGACATCACAGGGTTGCATATAAATAGCATGTCAATTCAGGCACATTTCTCACATCTACGCATTTTAAGCTTTTCGCACGTGGTTTTATGGTGTTAAGTGATGAAACGTTGATGATTAGGATCAGGGTCAGGGGTCAGGGTCATTTGTGGCGATTACATGCTCTGCAATTAAATGCCAAATGCAAAAAAATCATCCCAAAGTGACTTGTCAAGTTATTAACTCGCCTTTTTGTCATACCTGGCTTGGTTTTCCACTGCAGGAACCCCAGACAGGTGCACTCAAAGCTCAAATTTGAGCAAAAACAACCCCTAATGGGCTCTTTTAGCTTTTCTGTTTCCATTGTATTGTAGGATTAATTAAAATGTACCAAAATATAGACAAATAGGAGTTACTGGATGTAACACTAGTTCCATAAAGCTGTAAGAAACACAACAATGAAGATTTATGTTCATCTATATGGTGAATTTTTGCATAGATGATAGTGATGTCTAACTGCAAAGGATCACTATTTAACAACAAGCTGAACCAATCAGCATTCGTATTCTCTGCTCAGAAATACTTACTCCCATAGCTGTTATTGGGGAACTTTCTTTCCCCAATAACGACCCAGAAAGAGGTTCTACAGGGGCAGTTCTTGCGGTTGAAAGACACAAAAAGGTTTGGGAAACTCACAAGTTCCTGCAGCTAAAAACAGTCTACTGTCAGGTGCAATTTATTAGTAATTGTGGCAAATTCAGTAGCCAAACATGGACCAGGTATTTGAATTCTGGGTGTTTACAATGGGTAGAGGAATAACTTTAATGTTCTCCATTGTTTTCTCTCTTCCAGGGGAATGCAGTTAAGCTGTGGGTTTGATTGTGTGACTACTTGTGTTCTCAGCAAGTAAAGAGGTGCTTCAGTAAATTGGTGTTGCTCTCCATAGAGCTGAGAGACATGTAAAAAAAAAAAGATTAAAAAGTGTTCCATTTTTGTCCTTGTTCATATCAATATCATATTCCTTCGCCCTTATCCTGGTCTTGAGAATCTTGATTATGCCAGCTGCAGTGCCCCCAAACGTAACTGGGATACTGCTGCATGTATGCATCTTATCCCGGTTTGTGATTACCACCAACTACCTGCACAGGTGCGATTGCAGCCATAAGACTATCAACGTGACTTCCTACTAATTTGGGACTTTTATGAAGTGACTTCATTATCAAAACCACAGCACAATATACTGTACATACAAATGTTGCTTGGTTGCTAACCGAAACTGGTTAGCAACCAAGCAACTGACATTAGTAACAGAACTGGTGCTCATACAGTTGTTTCCTCTGATCTCATAATTGCTTCAATAGCGTCACACAGCTTGTAAAACAATAGATATTCATGAGTACATTTTCTTTCCACTTGAGGTTACCAAACTCTATCCAAAGTTACAACTGCATACCTTCATTCACTGCTACCTTATTATACGTGATGACAGCCCGACACAAACTAGAAGACATGACTTAATATTGTTGGTCACGCTTGTCTCTCAGTGCCAACAATGAGGTGGATAAGCCAAACCCACAACACGGCATTGGTATTCAATAGAACTAAAACCCGTGATATGAAAGTAGTCAAATTAGTTTAAAGTGAGGCTACCAGTTGCAGAAACGTTGTTAAAATGCCAGTTTGTGTAGTAAACATCATCGATTTCTGCACGCAACAATCAGTGACTTGGATATTAGTATTTATGATTACAGGGATAACAAGAAAAGCAGTCAGAGAGCTCCGCCAAGGCTTCTAAGTCGGTGTATCATTTCCGACGGATGAAATCTTGAAAAAATTTGTGGCAGAAATCACAGCACTATAGAAAGTGTTCATTTAATATAGATGTACCCACAAAAAAAATTACCTTGTGCTGAGCACAGGCGTGTTATGGATGCGTACGTTATGTACGGATACTGAATCACATGACCTAAATACATAGCGGGAGGAATTGATGGAACTCGGAAACACCCCCACAATTTAATCAGTTGTTCCTTGTATCATTTCTGATGGATAAGTCCTGATAAGTCAGCAGCGGTCGATTTGTAGTAGGATCACAATCATGTGATCGTCAGCAGGCAGCTAACATAGTGTTCACTTGTCATAGAGTGATGCCATGCCGCTATCTCACAATGATACAGAAATCTTTGACAAATCTGTGGATCCAGTCCACAAGCCGCATCACTGCCAAAATCTAATCACTTGGTCCTTGTGTCATTTCTGACCTTCCCTGAAAATTTCATCAAAATCCGTTAATCTGTTTTTGAGTAATGTTGCTAACAGACAGACGGACAGACACACCAACACCGATCGTCACATAACTCCGCCGAGGCACCGTTTACCAGACGTAAACACCATATCCCAAACATGAAACCAGAAAAAGCCTCATAACAAGGAATCTATGATGACATGATCAGGGTTACTCTCTTCTACCTACAAAGCTCTTCCATAGACACAGATTACTTTATACAACTGTTTTCACGGTTCCCTAACAATGACAAGTAAACTGATCTTTATACATAAAAAATGGTGGAACCGTCATATAACTCATACAAATCAAGGTCAAAACAATGAAAATATGACCTAACTTTTAATAAAATGCAATTTTAGACTGTTTCTTCTGCCTGCTATTGTGCTTTCACAGCAGTTGAGACAATGGACAGGATCGGTTTCAACAGTCAGGCAGAAATCGATATTAAAATGATGATGAAAGAGGGGAACACCTTGTACATCGTTAAAGGGGTCAAGAGAGAATGAACATGACACATATAGGTTACACCTCTCACACATGGGCCTCACAGGACATAAACCAAAATGTGCAGTTGTGTTTATTTCCACTGTGAGCTAGAAACTGACTCTCACACACCACACACTCAACCACATATCTGAACAATGCCTGAGTTATAATACGTTTTTTTACTGCATGTTGGCAAAAGAAATGTCCATTTGTCCAATTCTGATGTGTTTTAAATCACAACTATTCCACACATTCACACTCGTTTCCCAGCGCTGGAAACTCTGAGTCGAACAGGATAATGGCTTTAGCAGTTTCTGACACACTTTCACCATCTTCTATTATATTCTGTGTTTTTCAGAATTTTCAATGCAGAGAAACTACCCAATGTTTCAGATCCAGAATTCACTGGAAAGAATTCCCTGTCAGCAGTTCCCACAGCTCACCTACAGTAGCCCATTAGGGACAATAGATGCATTCAAGTATGAATAGCTGGCATCCCACTGAAAACTTGTGAACAGGGTGAAAGGATACTCCTAAATTGCAGCCCTATACATTTACTGTCACATTAAGGAGCTTCAGAGTAATTCCTGCCTAAGGTTCCTGGTCTTTTTAGGTCTCTGCATGCTTATTCCACCGATTAATTGCAGCGTGATCCTCTGTGAGCATCTTATTCACAGACAATTGTAGAAAATTCCACAAAAAA